>NW_017307563.1:206159-207235 GCF_000935625.1 Nanorana parkeri
GGTCCTCCCCATACCATAACTGGTACCAGATGAAACCATATGCATAATGTAAAGTGGCACTCTGCCTGTAGAAATCATGTGGTGCCATGACATGTCAAAGCGAAAATGGTTATAAACATGTTTTGGCCTAAGTTCAGTATAAATGGTAGAATGTGATAGACCTGGTACTGCAGTAACTGAATTGTTCTTACATGATTTTTACTATGACTTCCATACCAAACAATGATCTCTTGTACAGCATGAATCAAGTGCTCTGATCTCAATGTGCCTGTTTATAAATTCCACATTGAACTTTTCCCGGGACGGTCTGATCTTTGGTGTTGGTCTCTCTTCTCCTCCTCTCTGCATTGATAAAGCAATCCTGATTTCTCTGTAAAATAGAACAATCAAATTTTTTTTTTTTTTTTATATTTGAAATTTTGTCTTTTCAAAAATTGATTTTCCTTAATCTGACCCAGACATGATTTGATCTGCATTCATCCTGCCATCTCTCTCCGCCATTCTGTATTTCCTGTCTAATCTGAGCGGAGTACAGTGATTTCTTATTAAAGGGCTCTTATAATTCCTCTAGTCTCCTGTAGACTTTCCAAAGCAAAAAAAACTAAATTTTTTTTATATTGCTAGCTGTCCTACTTGTTTATAATCTGGCTCAAATTAAAAACTGAATTTCACTCCTTTTTTATATGTGCTGGTGAAATATAAAACTGAAGTTTAGCAGAAATAGGGTTGAACAAACATCTAAATGTTTATGAAAATCTTTAGTTGTAAAAGGCGCATTTGCCGCATTCTATTTCTAATCATTTAAATGGCACATTGTAATACTAATCTGCCCAGCACACCTACGATGTAAACTGTATTACATTGTGAATGGTATTCATTTGTTATGCCTGTTAAGGATCCAGTGTGTTTTCTGGTAGCCCTGTTCTATAAAGTAATTTTACAGCTGTTAAAGGAATCCCAGTAAATGTTGGAATTGAAATTGCCACACAAATTAAAATAGTCCCAGATACAACTCTATTCCACTAGGGTCAGGGAACAATTTCATAAAATAGCCAATGTGTTTTTGGGGGGCACAG
>NW_017307563.1:207675-223277 GCF_000935625.1 Nanorana parkeri
GGTCCCGACCCCCCCCCCCCCCCCTTCATCAGGGCTGAGGCGCAATACAAAGAAACATTGTGATTTAACACATGCACACTAAGATGAAAGCTTAATTGGTACATTAAAAAAAAATGTGAAGCAGTAATGAAACCGATTTTGTGTGTACAGTCAAAATTATTATGAGAATATATAGAAGCATTATTCCTAAATCAACATAAAAGTAGCAATAAATCTCTGAACTATTCAAACCTTTCAGCCACTTGTAATCAATGTTTGCGTGAAGTGTAAAGGTGCCATTACAAAAAATAAAAATTGGCTAACTCTACATAAGGCTTTAGTCCATCATGGGCGTGAGCTTGGAGCGGTGGCTACCTTACAACACACAGGGACCATGGGGAAGAATAGTAGCCACCGTCCATAAGGAAGGACAGTGTCAGCACCAATTCAGAGCTGATTTGAGGATCTACAGCTGAGTGGATAAACAAATAAGATCCATTTTTTTGTTAAGGTACTTGAATACATTTTTAAGATTTAACTCCTGAGTTTAGTGTCACTTAAAGGAGAACTATGAAGTGAGTGCTTTTCACTCACCTCATAGTTCTAGCTGACCTGTGACAATGAGACTGTCACAGGTCAGCTCAGTAGATCGGGAGATGAGCGAACAGATACTGGCATTTGCTTACCTCTCGATCCTGTCATAGCTCTCTGCCGTGACAGTGGAGGGGCTGGATTCCCCCCTCCCCGATCCGCCAGCGCTGACTGGCGGATCGGACGGGGGAGGGGGCGGGTACAGCTGGCTCTCCCTCTAGATAGGCAGAGCCAGCTGTCACTCGCGTAGCTGGGCGGATCCAGACAACTGTCGGGATCCGCATCAACTGCGACTTCTCTGTGTACTGTGGCGTCTCAGTATAGCTCGCAGTATACTGAGCTTAGGGTGACGGGAGGACGCTAGTTTGTGTCCTCCTGTTACCCTAAGGAGAACTATGGGGGAAAAGCCTTAACCCCATAGTTCTCAAGTGAGAGGACTGGCAATGCAACATTCTGTACCTGTATACTGGAAACAAGGCATGGTATTGGCAAACATGGCTGCTTCTATGTACATGGCATAACTAAATGCACAGAAATGTTTATATACCCACATTATCTTCTGATGGAATGTTGTGTAGACCTGATGTAGGGTCTCTTATAATTTTGCAGCAGGCAGACAACATGGCTACCAGCAAAACCTGGCTAAGGCTGTGCCTATTCCATGAACAGACATGGCAAAAATATAATTTACTTTGTTACAGCACCAAGCAAAACTTTTTTTTTTTTTTCTTCTCCAAGAACTATAAGTATTGGAGAGCTTCATTTCGAGCTCTGTATTTAGATAAATCACAGCAGTCCCTTTAGTCTTATCCCTATCCCTGTCCCTCGATAAGTGGTTTTAAAGGGGGTTGTGTTTTACAATGCAGAGAGTGGAGGATGCCTTTTATACATTGGTGAGAGAGATCCGACAGTACAGATTGAAAAAACTGAGCAAAGAGGAGAAGACCCCCGGCTGTATCAGAATTAAAAAGTGCCGTGTCATGTGATCGGTAAGTGTTCAGGTCTCAACGCATATTTTGTGTGGTCAGCGTTTGGACTGTTCATCAAGACCTCACTTCTCTGCAGTTGGCTGCTAAGGAATTTCTGCGTCGTGACTTGTTGCCCCATAAATAGTGTAATGTTGCTTCCGAACGGCCAGCGACCTCTAGCACTTTGTGTCCTAGTTTAGAGTTTGGAACTTTGAGAGACCACATGCTATAAGTGGTTAAGTCTTTCACTGAGTATTTTTTGATACAGGCGGAAGACCTCTTAACTGGTTTCAACTGCTCCTGTGTGCCTGCTGGGGAGATTCCGTCTGTACCTACAAAAAGTGAAACTTCAAATTCTAGTTTACTGAAACAGTAGATGATCTGAAACCTTCCTGTTGGGACCCCTGTTATGTTTGCTAAAGGCTCAGTGGTTTCTACTGTTTAATATATTTTCTGTATTGAGGGCAGAGGAGCCATAGGTTCCTTCTGCTGTCAATCAACCTGTTGGGTGGATAGGAGGGGCGTGGCCTGCTGCAGTGCTGTGCCTATGGACGCACACAGCCACTGGCAGGCATGAGCATGCGTGGAGTGCCTTCATAGCTCAGCTTGGCTGATGGAGGCACCCATGCAAGGCGTGGGGGGGACAGCACTGCAGGGAGCCACTAGGAAACTTGAGTTCAACGTTGTTTGTGTTTTAAGAAAAAAAAAGCTTTCTTGTTTTGGCCTTTTATTTTTATAATAAAAAAAAAAAAATGAAGTTTTAATATCACTCGAAGGTCTGTAGGGATTCCCCTAACTTCCTGTTGTCTCCAAAGATATGAAGTGAAATCTCTCCAAAGGGAGACAGACCCAAAAGAGGGTTTTACATCACATACTCCATTAGAAAATAAAGTGGGGAGGGGGGGCCGGAAGCTGTTTGTTTTTGCTTGGAACTAGTACCTGAATATCCAAGTGAAGTGTCTGTGAGCCTGTGCCCGGCATTGCTTAGACAGGAAGAGGGGTTGTTGGCACCCTGTCATTGTGGAAAGCCCAACATGCTTAAAGGAGAACTATGGGGTCAGTGTTTTTCTCCATAGTTCTCCTTAGGGTAACGGGAGGACACGAACTAGCGTCCTCCCGTTACCCGCAGACGGAGCGGATCCCGACTTAGACGTTGGGATCCGCCCAGCTGCGTGAGTGACAGCTGGCTCTGCCTATCTAGAGGCAGAGCCAGCTGTACCCGCCCCCTCCCCCGTCCGTTCCGCCAGTCAGCGCTGGCAGATCGGAGCGGGGAGAGGGGAATCCAGCCCCTCCCCCTGTCACGGCAGAGAGCCGTCACAGGATCGAGAGGTGAGCGAACCCGGTATGTGTTCGCTCCCCTCCCGATCTACTGAGCCGACCTGTGACAGTCTCATTGTCACAGGTCAGCTAGAACTATGAGGAGTGGAAATCACTCACCTCATAGTTCTCTTTTTTAAAGGAGGAAGGGGTGACCTCATTGGTGTCCTATACCAGGCCATGTGGCTTTTCAACAGTGTCTGTAAGGAGGTCCAACAGTGTCTGTAAGGAGGTCCAGGACCTGGCAAGGTGGCTTCTGGATCACAAAACTTTGAGTCCATATTTTCTCTTTTGAGGGATCTGAAATGTTGTGCTGCTACGGTTTGACATCTTTCTGACAATGCCAGCTGCTTTGCTGTAATAACTTTGTGGTTTCAATTCTCTAAATTGTTAACCCAAGTGAAGGATGCAGACCAGGATTTCAGGGTGACTGTACTTGCTGTAAACTGTCAGACAACCATTTCCCTAATTTAAGCCTATCAACTCAAAATGGCGGCGGATTGTGGGGGTATAAAGGATATCTTCTGTCGATTCTGTAAAATGTGCTTAATCTAAAGCCACTTTTTTTTCTTACCTGGACCCCCACCCGATTGTCATTGGGGCTGAAAATTTGGGGACAGAAATTTTAAGTTGCCAAAATATGATTAGAAGGGAAATCTTCCAATAGGGACAGCTGTTCCAGTAACCACTTTCTAAAAGGAGATGCTCCTCACCTTTTGTAGAGATTTCCTGTTGTATTTATACAACTGGAAGTGAAGGTAAATTTCTCCAGTTAGACAGTTTAAATATGAAATGGGCTTTAGATACAAAAAGCAGAACCTTATTGACGGTCATTCTTAACACAGTTTCATATTTTAACTTTCCATCCCTTCTTTCCTCTAGGGAGTCGATGACGCTTTCTACACTTTAGTACGAGAAATCCGAAAGCACAAAGAGAAGATGAGCAAGGAGGGCAAAAAGAAGAAGAAAAAGTCCAAGTCGAAATGCATCATTCTGTGAATACATGCCGGAGAGGAATCCTATTGTACATTTTACACTAAATTATTAGCATTTGTTTTTAATTTCCTGGGTTTTATTTTCGGACTTGTGGCTACTGCTTCAACCGTTTGTATCTCCGCCTCTTGTGCCAGTACTTTAGTGGTGGAAGCGCCCATGAGACTCCAGGAGCTGGCTTTTGTGCATGTAGCAATCGATGTTTCATGTGCGCTGTTCGATCTCCACATCCTGTTTGTCTTTCCACCTTCCCTTCTTGAAAACCTTACTGCATGACTGAGGCATGCACAACTATGGACTTTTTTTTTCCTGGCACTTTTTTTTTCCCCCTCTGATCTATCCTCTTCCAGTTGTACCACTAGATGGAGGAATATCTGCCACTGCGGATAGTCCAGCCTGTGGTGCCCCACCATATCTACTTCTCAAAGGCCACATCCCTACAACTTCTTCTGAACTTTTGAGAGCTTCAATGTAACTCTTAACATGCTCTGCTAAATCCTCCTACCCACAATGTGACAAAATGGTGCTAACAGCCGTCTTTGAAGCTATGTGGATTGTGCGAAACCTGTTCACCACCAAATTGGAGGTGAAGAGTCTTTCTATATATTCCTTGAAGGTTGGACATTTTGTTTCAATGATTGGGACAATGTTGTGATAGACTAAAGGAATAGCAATGTTTTTTTTTTTTTTTTTTAGACAAAATACAGAAGAAAAACTCCAGCACATATTCCAATAATCAACCAGCATTGCTGAAAGGTTTGGGTCTAGACAAAGCTATTACAAATCGAGGCAGTTTGACGGTCCCCGGAGGAGATTCCTGAAATCTGATGACCTAACATCTCATGCTCCTGTTACTGGCAGTGATTGTGGTTACTTCCAACAGTCGTGTTGTATTCATTTCAACTTCAGCTAGTTTATGGTCTCTAGACTTCCTCATTACACCAATGGGTTTGTGGTGTTTCCTGGTGGTCTCCACTTGTAAACATGGCTTCACCACAAACATGTACAGTTATAATTTCCCAAAGGGACTCGGTCTTGAAATAAAACTTGTGTGTGAAGCAGGGTCTGAATTCTGCTCTTCTTGGTCTCGTAGGTTCAATCTGAAATCTAAGGCGTCTTGGAGTAAAGCCAAATTGCTAATTAAGTTGTCTGAACTCAGTACGTGTCCGTTTGTTTGAAATAAGGGCTTCTATCAAATGCTAGTCAGAGTTCGATGTGCCTTTTCCACCTTGTTGGAATTTCATGTTCCAGTGGATGTTCCTCACTATTGATCTGAGGGACCTTCATTGGATTGAGGCATATAGGGGAAGAGCAGGGCTAATTTAGATCTAGAGCTGAGGCCTGTGTAATTGTGATCAGGAGTGCTCTGGGTGCATAAAAGATGCCTTGCTACCTGCTCTGAGAGAAGGGTTTGCCATGCCAGGTTCCACTTAAGGTCTGTTTTTTCAAAGAGTCCTACATGAGGAGTTGCGTGTGCCTGGTATTACTGCTGTATTCTAGGGCTGTATAACATTTCAGTGACCTAGTTTAGCAGCTCCCTTCAAGTGAAATTCCAGAGCCAGCTGTCAAAGGCAAGAATTTGTGTTTGTCCACCTTTTTTATGTGATGAGATCGGTGTACATCACCTTGACATCATGTACAGTGATGTAGCTTGCGCAGAAATGGACAAGTTGACACGAAGCATTACTTTTTGTCATTTGCAATTGTGGGTTCCCCCCCCCCCTTCAATTAAAAAAGAAATTTATAATTTTCAAATGGTTAGAATTTCATAGTAGTACATCACATTGGAAATGCACTCTTTCCATGATGAAACATTTTAGTTCTTCAGCCAGAAGTGGGGGTACTTGGCACATGGAGGCACTGAATTACATTGTTTTTCAGGTCGGCTCAGCAGATTGGGAAGGGAGCAAACACATACCGGCGTTCGCTCACTTCTCGATCCTGTCACAGCTCTCTGCCGTGACAGGGGAGGAACTGGATTCCCCCCTCTCCGATCCTCCAGCGCTGACTGGTGGAATGGATGGGGGAGGGGGCGAGTACAACTGGCTCTGCCTCTAGATAGGCAGAGCCAGCTGTCACTCACGCAGCTGGGCGGATCCAGACATAATTGTCGGGATCCGCTTCAGCGTCTCAGTATACCGCGGTATACTGAGCTTAGGGTAATGGGAGGATGCTAGTTTGTGTCCTCCGTTACCCTAAGGAGAACTATGGGGAAAAGCCTTAACCCTATAGTTCTCCTTTTTAAAACATTTTGTTCAGTACTGGTGGTAGAGGCAGAAAAAGATGCAATGTTTGCCAAGCCTAAATGATCATGTGTGACCACCCTACTTGTCATCCAGTTATCTTCATCTCCACCTCTGTATTAGGAGTGAGGTTTCTGCTGCCCAACTTGGTCTGGTTTAAATTAGGTTTTTCAAATAAAAGTGGAGAGACCTTCTAATGGGTATTGGCTACAAGAAGTCATTCTAGCGGCCAGGGAGCCATTTTTAGTGTGGGAGATTATAGTTTTTATTTATCCTTTTCAGTTGTTGGGATAGGAAGTAAATGTGCTCTTGCCATGAACACAGTTTTAACACCGATTTCCACAATTCTGCACACTGTTTTGCAGTGCCTTTTATTTAGAATTGGCATCCCAGTGCACAACTACCGTATGTGCCAATGCACCCATACTGGTGGGACATGTTCCATCCATGTTCATGTATTGACAGCCCACTATTCTAGGAATGAGGAATGGGCTGTCTTAATGCAACACACATGTGGTAAAGGATTGCTTTAGGGTGAAAAATATGAATAAAAAAAAACAAATCTACCTGATGGGGTGCTCCTGCCTTCCTCTTTGACAACCTAGTGCATTTTTTGGCTCTAAATGTCAAAAACATGTGGTGTCAGACTTGCCTACTTCCTTTGTGATGCATTACAAAGGATACCTCATTTTCATACCACCTCATCTCCATATTCCTGCCTCATCTGCCCACCCCCATATCTCAAGAACCACTCCTTCTGCACAGGGAGGCACCGGCTCACATAATGTCTGGCAATGCCACAGGTAGTTTTTATTTTTGCAGTTGTGAAACTGATATAACAAAACACTTTCAATTGTCAATTTACCAGACCAAAAAAGTACAAATAAGAGATGATGATTGTTAGGCTTTACATACTCTTTAAGGGGGGTGGGGGGTGGGAGAGAAATCTCTGTCACCTGTACACGTCAGGGAGTTTAGCAGACTTTGTTATAGATCTTTACCTAACCCTGTTCCATAGAGATGGCGTTATTTTGTTCAGCTGCTCTTGTGGTTAACACGGTAGGTTGGTCACGCCACATCTTGTGGTCCAGGTTTTCCTGGATCACCTTCCTGCTATGTGCTCAAAAGGTGAGGATGCTGATTGTCCAGTGACAATCTGGAGCTGTCACAGAAAGTGTAGCTGTGTGGATCAGAAGACTGCCTGTCTTTACAGAATTAGAAACCGTTTGATGGGTAAACATGTATGTATTCAGTGGTTTGTCTGGAGTGCCAAGTACATTTACACTTTTGCAGTCAAATTTGAGAAAACCCCTCTATATGTTATGTCTTACCATAAACGCAGCATACTAATTATATATATATACACAAATTTCTTACTGGTTTTGTTGCAGCAGGCAAAATGGCTGAATCCACGAGCTCTGTCCTAGAAAGACTTAGTACAAGACCGTGTAGATTGTTTCTCTCATTTCCTTCGTTTCTCTCATTTCCTTCGTTTCTCTCATTTCCTTCGTTTCTCTCATTTCCTTCGTTTCTCTCATTTCCTTCGTTTCTCTCATTTCCTTCGTTTCTCTCATTTCCTTCGTTTCTCTCATTTCCTTCGTTTCTCTCATTTCCTTCGTTTCTCTCATTTCCTTCGTTTCTCTCATTTCCTTCGTTTCTCTCATTTCCTTCGTTTCTCTCATTTCCTTCGTTTCTCTCATTTCCTTCGTTTCTCTCATTTCCTTCGTTTCTCTCATTTCCTTCGTTTCTCTCATTTCCTTCGTTTCTCTCATTTCCTTCGTTTCTCTCATTTCCTTCGTTTCTCTCATTTCCTTCGTTTCTCTCATTTCCTTCGTTTCTCTCATTTCCTTCGTTTCTCTCATTTCCTTCGTTTCTCTCATTTCCTTCGTTTCTCTCATTTCCTTCGTTTCTCTCATTTCCTTCGTTTCTCTCATTTCCTTCGTTTCTCTCATTTCCTTCGTTTCTCTCATTTCCTTCGTTTCTCTCATTTCCTTCGTTTCTCTCATTTCCTTCGTTTCTCTCATTTCCTTCGTTTCTCTCATTTCCTTCGTTTCTCTCATTTCCTTCGTTTCTCTCATTTCCTTCGTTTCTCTCATTTCCTTCGTTTCTCTCATTTCCTTCGTTTACATACAATGCAGAAGCCAGGCCTCCTAACATTGCAAAGGAGAAGCAAGTAGAAATGTTAACCCTTAAAGCCAAGGAACCCTAACCCAAGTAAAAGCAATTTCAACTGCAAGAAGCATTTTTAAATAAAATTTTTTTAGCTTCCATGTGAACAAAATATTAAATAGGTGTTATCCCAATTTGGCTGCGACAGTGGAAATACACTTTAAGTGAAGCCCTAACTACAACTGATTGGCTGCAATATTTCAACTGGCTCCTTTTTTTTTTTAAAAACACCCCCCTGGTTAGTCTCAGCTGATTCACAGGCAATAATTGGCAGTCCAGACCCTAAAGGTGCCCATACACCTTACGACCATTGCAAGACTTTTGTCTTGCAATGGTCGTATGCCTCTTGAAAGCTTGGACGATCTGCCCACCTTGGACGGGCAGATCGTACTTGTGATCATCGAAAGCCTGCCCCGCTGAGGGGCGGGCTTCCGACGACGGCAATGCAGAACGGGCAGTGTGCGCGTGCGCACACTGGCCCGTTCCGCAGCTATCGGACGAACAGGCTAGAAACCCGCCGAGAATCTTATAATTCTCAGCGGGTTTTCGAACATGTTGGCTCGACAAAAGACGTGCGACCGTACAGTAGAAACGGTTGCACGTCTTAGTTCACACTGTTCGATTCTCGTACGATCGCGGGATTTCGCCCGATTCTCGTACGAGAATCGAGCAGTGTATGGGCACCTTAAGGCAGCATTCACACAATGCATTGCATTACATGTTTTCATGGGTTAAGGCGCACTGCATTAAGATAGCCCATTCATTTTAAAGAAGGCCTCTGGGGTTAAAAAAAAATGCTTAACCCTTGCTGTGCGGCTATCCCTGCACTTCAAGGGTTTAGTGCTATTTTGTGTCTAGGTGCTAAAAAAAAAAAACGGTTATATTCACCCGAACCTTAGATCTGGCTGGAATGACACCACCCCTCCAGCCTTTCTCCTCTGCTGCAATGGTATGTCCCTTGGTGCCTTCACTTCCTATACACTAGAACTTGAGCAGCCTTAGATTGCTGCAGTGGAGGGGGAGCAAGGCGCATGGGACCAGTCTAAGCTGTACTGCTCTGAGGATGAGGCGTGCTTATTATTTATTTTTCTTTTAGCCTAGTCAAAAATGAGCACTTAACCCTTGCAGTGGATGGGGTAGACCCACTGTTAGGGTTAAAAATTGTTTTTTCCCTGAAGTTCCCCTTTTAAATGGGGGGTGGCAATGCTCAACACCAGTGCACCGCAGCACACAGATGGTTCATGGGGAGTTACTCGCAATGAATGGCATAGTGTGGCCTGCAGTAACACATGGTAAAAAGGTGCATCTCACCATTGCATATGTAAATGGGCCCCTGAAATGGAATGGTAGTGGAGCGGAGGGTAGACAGCTCTTCCCAGTACTTGCACATTGTGGTAGACTTTTCCTCTGGCTTTGCCCTCCTCCAGTGCAGGCAGACCTGTGAACGCTATTGCTGCTCAAACAGCTGTTACTATCATCTTCACTTATGTCATCAGTAGCCACCTAATGGCCAGAGAGACCCAAAACTCCTGCTCATGTGACCTGACCTTACATTGTCTAGGGGCCCGGCTCCACTCTGCATCTCACAGAGCCCAGTAGTGTACACCAATACAGAGAAAATAGCTTGGAGCAAGGGAAAAGAAATAACTTTTTGTGTAGTTCTGCTTTTATTAGCCACATAGGGACCTCTGTGTGGAGAATTCTTTGCTGTAAAACCTCACTCTGTTCCTGCCCACCTGGGGGGGTCTTATAGCTTTTCTTGTTGCACTCAGCATAAAATAAATAAACTCTAACAGGGCCAGTGGGGTACAAAGGTCGTGGCGGACACCCCGAGATACAACAAAACTTTTGGGTGGTGTACCATCTTCTTATCAGTCAGAAGAGCCCAACATGAACCAGCACCAATCCTTTCAGAATACGAAACCAATTTCCATTTTATACTGAAGTCTGATATTCAGGAAGTTCAATAGCTCAAGTGGAACAGACCTCCCTTGTATGATAGTTACTCCCCACCCCGATCCATGGTCTTACCGTGTTCATTTTTCACCTGGCTGTGCGCTTTGCCACACCTCGCACTCCTTCCTCGCGTGTGAATGGGGAAAATGGACTTTGTTTACCTGGAATGTATTTGAACTATTTTTGTATAAACGTGCACATTTTGTACATTGTGCTTTTATTCATTATTTTTTTTTTCCAAGTCTGTTTAATACATGGTGGTTGTGCTGACCACGCGATGACACAATTAACTACAGATTAAAATGACCACTGTTTGAATTCCAATTTTTAGTATTTTATAGTAATGTCTCTGTGATAGTAATTGTTTAGGTTTTTTTGTCCTTTTTAACTGTAATGCACCTATTTATTGTAATGTAATGACCCGGTGACTGTAATGATGTCTGTTTATAATGAGAATTAATCACCCTTTTATCATAAACAAAATTTGTCTCCCTCTATTGTCCTGTGTGGCTTTTTCTTCCCCTCCCTTCACATTCCCTGCTTGCTGTAGATTAGGCTGCTCCAGCTGAAAACCATTCTGGACTTTAAAAACTTTGTAGGGAACCACAAATGCTGTACTCAGGGCTCTTATGGAGTATAATTCTTAACTATATTGGCACATGAGGGCAGCCAGATTGGCTCCTAATACAAAGGCTCTTCTGCTTTTAGGGCTACACAGTGATTGTGCTTTACAGCTCCTGCCAATGCAAGTCTATGAGATGGCTAACTCGTTGAAAACAATGAACTCCTTATGATTAAATCAGTACTGTAGGCTGCTATACAACTGCCTCTTACACAGTTCACCTCTTTATATAGTAGTGTGCATGGGTTAAAGTTGTTGTAAAACCTTCTGTGAAAATCAAACAGCACTTTTTGGCATAAGTAAAGTGTAATGCGCAGCCCAGGAAGAGTTCTAGGAATGCCAGAATATGAATGTCATGCAGCTGTGATGTCACTTATTACCCCTGGGTAGTGGCCGCTGCTCTTGCAATGGCTGTGGTAGGAAGGTCTCCCTCCCATTTGACCAATCATTCCCCCTAGGATTGGGAGGTTTCCCTCTCGTGACCAAACAATCCCCCTAGGTAGTGGCCGCTGCTCTTGCAATGGCTGTGGTAGGAATGTTTACCTCCCATGTGACCAATCATTCCCTGTAGGAATGGGAGGTTTCCCTCTCATGTGACCAATCATTCCCCCTAGGTAGTGGCCGCTGCTCTTGCAATGGCTGTGGTAGGAAGGTCTCTCTCTCATGTGAATAATCACATAATTTACTACTTTTAGGAGTGGCAGGGTGGAGCTTGTATCAGAAGCTGTCACTGCCGTTTCCGGTCCCGAGATCTGCTGTGCCTGATGCGGCCGGGAGCGGCACGGCACGGCTCTGTGACAGGAGATCAAAGGGAGTTCAGTACACAAACTCCCTTTGATCTCCTCTCAGTCCCCGAATGCAGGAAGTGATGTATATTACATCACTTCCTGCATTCAGTGTCACTCTCCAGCTACAGAAGCTGATGAAGCAGATCTCGGCTTCATCAGCTTCTCTGGAGACCCCTGATGTCTCCATAAAGAGGACCTGTCATGTAAATTGGCTATCCCATAGGGGGCTTCTTAGCCCCCCATGTAATAGCAACAAAGTTGTATGTAAAAAAAAAAAAGTAATAAAAAAATGAGATTCATAAAAAATAAAAATAAAGAAGCATAACATTTATTTTTTAAAACATTTTTTAGTCGCCTATGGGTGTTTTTTGCCATTTTGCGGGCGCAGGCAATTTTAAGTCTTGACATGTTTGGTGTCTATTTACCCGATGTGACCCCGACTTTTATGTTTTACTAAAAATATGGGTAAGAATAAATGTTTTATAACGTAGGGAAACTTTTTTTTTTACATTTATGGTACTTTTTTAATTATATAGTAAAAAAAAAAAACCCCCGGGGGGATTATATACCTCCAAAAGAAAGCTCTATCTGTCCCCAAACTTTTTTAACATAAATTGCAAGGCTATAGTCCGGTCATGCTGACTGGTGAAATTTTTGACTGACTGGTGAGACACTATCAAATTTTTCAAGCCCTGGTTGTTACCCTATACCAGAAAGTGCCTGAACAAGAACCCACATGGCAGGATCACCTGAAAGCTGCAGATGTAAATGAAAAGATTGAAATGATAATAATATGGTAAAGCTTGTAGAAGATTTTAGTAATTTACTTTCATTCTCCTGCAATCACCAAACACTGAAAGATCTGGTTTGGGTGGACAGATCATTTAAACAATTCTTAATGCCTAGATTTCCCCTCAGGTAACAATCAACTTGTAAGATAATCTGAGTGTGTAATAACGCAGACTGATAAGAGTCTTTCATTGCTATGTTGGCACCAGTGACAATGCAAAGGTACAGAAGGTCATAGTTGTCATTTGGGGCTGTCCTCGTAGTAGCGCTGTTTCATTGCTCGATACTTTCTCAGGAAATAAAGAGCTTCGATCTCTTTAACTACAAATTCACCTCTGGCGATGAGTTCTTTAATCTTCTCGGGGTCAGTGACATCCTTGTTTTTCATGAAGGCTCTTTTCAGGCGTTCCTTGAAGTAGATTTCACCCTTCGGATACTCCCGTCCGAGGTACAGAAGCTACAGAGTGATAAAGAATATGATAAAGAGAAGAGACCCAACTCCATTGTAGAGGGGGAAGGGCAGCTGAACTTACATTCTTGTAGAGCTTCACCACCTCTCCCCTCAGAGGATTGGCCATGTCTTCAGCCAAAGGGCAACACTCAACACATGGCCCGGAGGGCACCTATACTGAAACAATAAACAGACATATCTGTATAAATACTATCATGGCTGCACACAGTTTATTTTCCTTTACATACAGTAATCCTAATTGGATAAGACATTTGGCAGCACAGGCAGCAATATAGTTAAGTATGTATTCTCTTCTTTGCAGGCACAACTGGTATTCTGAGATTTGTATCCCCATCAAAGAGATATTAACATGTGTGCTTGTGGGCAAGAAGTGTGTCCCCTCTCCAATTGGGACACAGATAGCACAAAAAGATGGTTAAGGTTCTGACTCTTTAACACTATGTAAAAAAACTACAAACAAAACCTTTAGCTGGAGTTGGGCTTTATTTATGGAATTATTGAGCAGTGTTCCAGTCTATATGGGGTGTAGAGGGGTTTGGTGGTGAGCAGTAACCTCTGACTTGTGGCCACATGAAGCATCTCAGGGAGGACAACATGGCGGTGATATAAGTGCATTGTATGGTGGAAGGGGTGGCAGAGGATGAAGAAGAGGTTTGCCACATTAAACCACTACACTTTGTTCTATAGGTATGGGAAGGCATAAATTATAGAAGACACAAGAGGTCCGCAGGCAATGTGCTGGGACATCAGTGTGGGTACAGATTAAATACAACCAGGATGCAACACTGAAAGGTGGCCCATGTATTCTACATGGACCGCAGTGTGGTGTATGTATTCTATGGGGACAGGAGGGAAACCTATGCATTCTAGAAGGAACTGAAGAGTGTCTATAGGTACAGAAGAGAGGTCTATGTGTTCTATAGGGACAGGAGGGCTGCTTATGTATTCTATAGGGACAGGAGGATGGTCTATGAATTCTATAGGGACAGAAGAGCGGCCTATGTATTCTATAGGGACACGAGGGTGGCCTGTGTATTCTAGAGGTACAGGTGGGAGGTCTATGTATTATATAGGGGCAGGAGGGCTGCTTATGTATTCTATAGGGAGAGGAGACTGACCTATGTATTTTATAGGGACAGGGGAGCAGCCTGTGTATTCTATAGGGACAGAAGGGCAGCCTGTGTATTCTATAGGGACAGAGGGGCAGCCTGTGTATTCTATAGGGACAGGAGGGAGGCCTATGTATTCTATAGGAAAAGGAGAGTGACCTGTGCATTCTGTAGGGACAGGAGGTCAGCCTATTAATTCTATAGGGACAGGAGGGCGGCTAATCTATTCTATATAGGATGGCCTATGTATTTCATAGGTACAGAATGGTGATCTATGTAATCCATAGAGACAGGATCACGGCCATGTATTCTACAGGCAAGATGGCAGCCTATGTATTTTTAAGGTACGGGAGGGCGGCCTAAGTATTCTATAGGGACAGAAGAAGAAGGGTGGTTTTAGTATATACAGATCTCCCAACTCTCCCGGACGCTCCGGGGGTCTCTCGCTATTAGATAGCGGCTCCCACCCACCCAGGAGAGAAACATTTTCTCCCGGAAAGGTTTACTCTGCTCAATCTAGCAGAGTAAACGTTTCCGTGCTGTCTGTTTTTTTTCTTTTCGGACATCGGAGCCGCCGTCAGTCAGAGGAAAAAATACCCAGCATAGGAATGAATAGCTAGATTGCCATTGGCTATTTCACTTTGCAATAGCCAATAGCAGACTAGCTATTGCACTACCCTCTGCTGCTGTCAATCAGCAGAGGGGGGACCTGAAGTTCTCTATCAGATCCTCTTCTAGTGATTGACAGCAGCAGAGGGTGCAATAGCCAGCTTGCTATTGGATATTGCAAACTGAAATCGCCAATAGCAGCCTAGCTATTCATTCCTATGCTGGTTTTTTTTAAATTATTATTTATTTTTATTTTACAGCTGTCAGAATACTAAAACAAAAACCCAGCAGATAACAAAGAAGCTAATGCTTCCTGCGCCATCATTTCATTCAGGGGGTGCTCTCTCAGAGGGCACCTCCCTGATGTGAGAAGGGCACCTGAAATTGCTTTTTTTCAGGTTGGGATTCCTGAATATATGGGGACAGGAGAGTGATATGTATACAATGTACACCAAGGACCATATATTATAGTAGAAAAGGGGCTGACCAGTGTGTTCTATAGGATCAGGGATCCACCATATTTTACAGGGTGGGCATAGACCGGGTACGGGGTCTAGAGAAGAGTATGGTGAGAACTCACTCACCACTCTCCCGCTGTGACCTCCACTCAGATTTCCGGCAACAACACGGCGCAGCCTAAAGACGTCACCGCCTGCCCGCCCTTTCCGTCTCCATGACAACCAGAGACGCTGCGCCGCCTGCAGAGGAGCAAAATGGTGAGAGATCTGTGTGAGGGGAAATATTCGGTAAATTGGAACTTGTGTGTAACGATCGTTATTTTCAACATTTATTGACTCGCTCTATTGAAATTTCCGACCGTTACGGTAAATAATATTCTTTATAGGTGAGAAAGTGGTGTGCCAGTGTGTGACCTCCACCTCTGACACTGCAGGATTCACCCCCCAACTACACCGACCCCTAAATTCTCCCCCAACCATCCATTCCCTCACCTCTGCCAAAAAAAAATCCCTTCAAACTCAACCCATAGAGTACCCCC
>NW_017307563.1:223364-242309 GCF_000935625.1 Nanorana parkeri
CCAACCCTAAACAACCCCCACCACCAACTTTTGTTTCTTGTTTGTTCCATCTTAGTGCTGCTGATCTCACGCAGCCTCTTTGCCATCACTTCCGGTCTGCATGTACTCCAGTGTTGGACTCATGACATTTCTCAGGGCCTGTTTACAGTTATTGACAACAATGGACCATACCTGTGTAATGTGTGCTGAAATGGTTAATTGTATACTTGACAGGGTGACAACCTGGGAGCAGAACTGGGAGACAGGGTCAGAGTGTTGTCACCCTCTAACAGGAAGTGCCTAAACAAGGACCATCATGGCAGGATCACCAGAGGTTATTTCAGTGAAAGCTGGAGATTTAAAAGGCTATAAAACAACTTTAGAAATTACATTAACGTGTTTAGCTTTGTGTGAGATTTCAGGGATTGAGTTTACATCCACGTGGTATGAAGCAGCTCCCTATACCGTGGTGTGTATTCCATACTACAGCGGAGTTCAGTGATCTTCGGCGATGTCTCCGGTACGATGTCCTCCAGATTTGACCGGTTTCCTCTTTCTATCATTGTAGGGACGCAGGAAAGGGAAGAAGAAGGTAGGAGAGGATTCTGTATGTAGAATAATATAAGTACCATAGAGCAGATATTGTATGATGGAGGTTTATCTATAGATTGGTCACACCATTCACAGACGAGAGAGAAATCAGCATTATAAGAGCCCAGCGGGGTCACCCCATAGAGATCCGTCACCTGCCCAGCAATGACACCGCAGGGTCAGACACATGACACATTTAAAGTGTATGTTTTCCCAGCTTTGGATGGATTGGGGTATGATTAGATAGCTGGTCAGGTTCTTAATAGTATCCAGGGCTCCGTTAAGGTGCCCATACACTGCACGATTCTCGTACGATAATCGCGGGAAATCCCGCAATCGTACGATAATCGTGCAGTGTATGGAAGGCATGCGACCGTTTCTACTGTACGGTCGCACGTCTTCCGTCGAACAAGCAGGCTGGAAAACCCGCCGGGAATTTTACGATTCTCGGCGAGTTAGTGGCCTGCTTGTTCGACAACTGACGAACGGGCCAGTGTGCGCAGGCGCACACAGCCCGTTTGCAGTCATCGGAAGCCCGCCCCTCATTGCAGTCATCGCAGTGGTCATCGATGATCGCAAGTACGATCTGCCTGTCCAAGATGGGGAGATCGTACGTTTTTTAATTACCCTGCAACCCTCGCAAGACAAAAGTAAAGGGTTGTAAAGTGTATGGGCACCTTTAGAGAGATTCCCTCTCACTTCCTGTTCTGCTGACAATGACCACCAGACCGGAAGTGAGGGAAAATCTGCAACCGGGATGCAGATAGAAATACAAATCTGACGGGGGGCGGGGGGTTTGGCTAGCCTTCCCTCTCTCTACTAGAGAAAAGTATATATATACATACAGTATACACAGACCTGAGTCATCCTGGATTCCCACTGTCCCTTACCTCTTCCAGCAGGCGTGCAGTAATGAAGCAGGGAGCCCGGCAGGTAATCATGTGACCACCCGCCCTGCTTTCTGATTGGATGGGAAGCCACAGCCACACTCCCTCACAGCTTCCCAGGCACCGAGGTCTGTGACTGTTATGTGAGGAATGTAAGTGGCTTGTGCTGCTGCGCTCTGTATCATTGAGCTGGTCACAGAGATCTTTGTGATCTCTCCACCGGCTCAGTGACTAAAAACAAGGCGCCCGGTGTTGCGGTTCTGATGTTGTGCTCGGGGTGATTAGGGTGTGACCAGGCACACCCCCCCCGCGCACGCCTATGGTTCTAACCCTCCCCCCCATTCTATCGTACATGAAAAAATGTTTTTACTGGACATACACTATAAGAGGAACGCCAGGATTTTTAAAAGTAGTGAGGCTGCGCTCACTGCAAGGGTGAGCTGCTTGTTTTGAGGCAGGGGACCGAATAGAGAAAAAATATTCACCTGATCCTCGATCCCACTGGTCAGCTAGACCAGTCCTTGCAGCCTCTTCTCTCCCGGGCACCGGAGGTCTCAGGTCCCGTGATGTTATCATGTCTAATACACTGTATCAGATGTGAGGACACCGGGGCAATACCATGCCAGAGGAGGGGGAGAGAGGTGAGTGGTCTCTGCTACAGGACCGAGGATCAAATGAGTATTTCTTCTTTATATGTTCCCCTAGACAAAAATGGGTCGCCCCACTTCAAGGGTTAAAGCGGACCTTTCCTCATATCTTCAAAAATAACAACAAACACACCATTGGAAATGTTTAGTAATGACAATCTACAAATCACGTACTTCTAGATAATTGCCGGCTTTGCACTCTTTGCATTCCTTATTTCTCTTTTCTTTCCCAGTCTTCTGACAGTGGCCATGTTTACTAAGGGCAAATTACTAACTCTCCTTTTACTTCCTGGATTTCTGGCACATGTGACTAGGACATGTGACCATGCACATCATCTCTGGGGAGGAAAATGCCTTTCCCCGAGATCTCATGAGATTACAGATGAGATTTCTGCTGATGACAAGGCAATCCCAGTGTGCATTGTGTTGGCAAACTGAAGACATTTTGCCCTTTCAAAGCAGGAAGTGAATGCTCTACAAGTGGAAGTGTTTCACAATCACAGCATTTTACACCTGACACGTCTATGTTATTATTCATCATCATACATAGAGGGATGCATTGGTGGAATTTGATTTGTGAGTGTAAAGGTCCGCTTTAACTTTTAAAAATCCTGGAAATCTGCTCTAAACTGAAGGACCCCTATAGTGGAAAATGGTGTATTCTGGTAACTGTATGGGGTTCATATCTGTCATGGAAGTGTTTAGTAGACATGTGCACAAAAATTTTTGTTTCCAGACGAAACCAATGAAAACGAAAAACGTTTTCATTAGTTTCTTCAAAGGAAACACATTTTTATGTTCTTTCGGATCCGGAGGCAACGAGCCTCCGAATCCTAACAACGAGCCGCGGCCATATCGGCTCGCCGGTCGCGTTCTGTGTATGCGTGCCGCCATTTTGGAGTAGATCTTGGTATACACCAAGATGGCAGCACCCATGTTCGGGCTGCCGCTCGTTCAGCGTGTGACGTCACTGCCATGTGACCTCACACACTCTGCCTCCAAGATGGCTGCAGGCATGCGCAGAACACGCCGGCGGACAATATTGCGTGTTCTAAAAACGAATCGATGTACGCCCGAATATCGTTTTAGTATATTCGGGCATATATTAAATTAGTTATTTCAGATTCGGACGAACCGCCGAATCAACTGATTTTCGTTGATTTGCAAGTGAAATGGTTAATTGTATACTTGACAACCCGGGAGCAGAACTTGGAGACAGGGTCAAAGTGTTGTCACCCTCTAACAGGAAGTGCCTAAACAAGGACCATCATGGCAGGATCACCAGAGGTTATTTCAGTGAAAGCTGGAGATTTAAAAGGCTATAAAACAACTTTAGAAATTACATTAACGTGTTTAGCTTTGTGTGAGATTTCAGGGATTGAGTTTACATCCACGTGGTATGAAGCGGCTCCCTATACCGTGGTGTGTATTCTATACTACAGCAGAGTTCAGTGATCTTCGGTGATGTCTCCGGTACGATGTCCTCCAGATTTGACCGGTTTCCTCTTTCTATCATTGTAGGGACGCAGGAAAGGGAAGAAGAAGGTAGGAGAGGATTCTGTATGTAGAATAATATAAGTACCATAGAGCAGATATTGTATGATGGAGGTTTATCTATAGATTGGTCACACCATTCACAGACGAGAGAGAAATCAGCATTAGAAGAGCCCAGCGGGGTCACCCCATAGAGATCCGTCACACACATGAGACATTTAAAGTGTATGTTTTCCCAGTTTTGGATGGATTGGGGTATGATTAGATAGCTGGACAGGTTCTTAATACTATCCAGGGCTCCGTTAGAGAGATTCCCTCTCACTTCCTGTTCTGCTGACAATGACCACCAGACAGGAAGTGAGAGAAAATCTGCAACAGGGATGCAGACAGAAATACAAATCTGATGCGGGTGGGGTTAGGGGTTAGGCTAGCCTTCCCTCATATATATATACAGACCTGAGGCATTCCAGATTCCCACTGCCCCATACCTCTTCCAGCAGGGGTGCAGTAATGAAGCAGGGAGCCCGGCAGGTAATCATATGACCACCCGCTCAGCTTCCTGATTGGATGGGAAGCCGCAGCCACGCTCCCTTACTGCTTCCCAGGCACCGAGGTCTGTGACTGTTATGTGAGGAATGTAAGTGGTGAGTGCTGCTGCGCTCTGTATTGCTGAGCCGGTCATCTTTGTGATCTCTCCGCTGGCTCAGTGTCAAAAAACAAGGCGCCCGGTGTTGCAGTTCTGGTGTTGTGCTCGGGGTGATTAGGGTGTGACCAGGCACACCCCCCCCTGCGCACGGCTATGGTTCTAACCCTCCCCCCATTCTATCGTACATGAAAAAAAGTTTTTACTGCATATACACTTTGAAGAGGATTTTTTTAAAATAAACCCTTGCAGTGGGGCTACACTCACACTGCAAGGGTGAGCTGCTTGTTTTGGGGCAGGGGACGGAATAGAGAAGAAATATTCACCTGATCCTCGATCCCACTGGTCAGCTAGACCAGTCCTTGCAGCCTCTTCTCTCCCGGGCACCGGAGGTCTCAGGTCCCGTGATGTTATCATGTCTAATACACTGTATCAGATGTGAGGACACCGGGGCAATACCATGCCAGAGGAGGGGGAGAGAGGTGAGTGGTCTCTGCTACAGGACCGAGGATCAAATGAGTATTTCTTCTTTATATGTTCCCCTAGACAAAAATGGGTCGCCCCACTTCAAGGGTTAACTTTTCAAAATACTAAACTGAAGGACGCCAATAGTGGAAAATTGTGTATTCTGGTAACTGTATGGGGTTCTTATTCCTATTCCGTATATGAATTCCTTTATTATTCCTCAAGTCTTGATTTATATCATTCTCCACATTTACCGGCGGCCAAGCTGTCCAGCTAAAGGGACAGTTACAGCGCTGGGGACAAATCATATCACATTGTCGGGTTACAAAACACAGTCACATTTTTTTCATATGTTCTCAATGGGGGGGATTTATCAAAACTGGAGCAAAATCTGGAGCAGTTGCCCATAGCAACCAATCAGCTTCTTTGTTCAGTCGAGATTTGAAAATGAAAGTGAGAAGCTGACAATGTTGCAGTCTGATGCTGGCGCCTCTTGGATGTTTTTTTCTTTTGGATACAAAATGGCTGCATAACATCATTGAATTGAGAGTGTTTTTTTCTCATCAAGCCCGTGGGCCTGAACTCTTAGTGTCTTAGTTTAATTGCACGATTTCTGCAGCGATATCGTGAGAAGTCGCAGTCCAATGATTTTCAATGGAGCTGTTCTATTGAACAGCTCCATGTCGCTCGTCGCTTGTGCGGGACCCTTTTTCCCCGCGGATGTTGCACGATTTTTCTATTTTTGCATGCAGCCGGGCGGTGAAGGTCACGCGATCGTCGCTGGAACCTCGCCCTGAACAGTCGCGCTATCCCTGCCGTGCGGATCCGCTCGAGGTAAGTGTCGCTTAGTGTGAACGGGGCCTTAGGGGGGAATTTATCAAAACTGGAGCAGACAAAATCTGGAGCAGTTGCCCAGGGCGACCAATCAGCATCTCTCTTCAGCTTGTTCAGTTAAGATTTGAAAATGAGACAGAGAAGCTGATTGGTTGCCATGCACAGCTGTTCCAGATTTTGTCTGCTCCAGTTTTGATCAATTCCCCTCAATGTTTATTCTAAAGAAAATAAACTGTTACTGTAACCGCTTAGAAAGAAAGAAAGCGTCAGCTGGAGTCAGACTTTCATCTGTTTGTCTTTTACTTAACTTGTATCTCTAGCAAAACCTTTTTCCTTTAGTTTTGGATAGGAGTATGGAAGGGTGAGACCCTCTGACAGGTTTTTCATAACAATGTGGCTCCATTGAGAAGATATAAAAATGTAGTACAGCGGTACTCCAGATCAGTGAAGAATACGTCTTTTATTGACGCATGTACGTGACATCACATTATAGCCACGTTTTGGGGTCACACAGGATCCCCTTCATTAGGCAAAACTACGTGTCACAAAAATTTATCTTATTTGTGTATCACTCGGCTTTACATCCTCAAATCATCTCTGAATTGATGAGCGAGAGATGACAGAGAGAGAGAGAGAGAGATGACAGAGAGAGAGAGAGAGATGACAGAGAGAGAGAGAGAAAAATCTATCTGTCTCTCTGTGATCTCTCTCTCTCTCTCTGTCATCTCTTGCTCTCTTTCTCGCCCTCTCTCTTCTTCTCTCTCGCTCTCTTTCTTTCTCCCTCTCTCTTTCTCCCTCTCTCTCTCTTTCTTTCTCTCTCTCATCTCTCTTTCTCTCGCTCTCTTTCTCGCCCTCTCTCTTCTTCTCTCTCTCTCTCTGTCACCTCTCTCTCTTTCTCTCGCTCTCTCTCTCGCTCTGTCTCACCTCTCCTCTCTCTCTCTCTCTCTCTGTCTCCCCTCTCTTTCTCTCTCTCTCTCTGTTGCTCCATGTTGATTGTTACATAGTTATGATTTTGGGGTTGTAATTTATTTTTCTTCATTTAGTCATCAAAAAGGACCTCAGCCACCTCCCAGAAGAGAGTAAAGTCCAGCAAGGCGGAGAGGCTGAGGCTGCGAAAAGAGGAGGAAGAGCGAAAGCAGAGGGAGGAAGGTTGTTATAACACAATCCGATGTCTTCACATTAGGGAAATATTCAAAAGCCATTACATAATTTTCCAGCTCACTCAGAATAATTACCTGACATTTTGATTTACTTCACAGCCCAGCCCATACCACCAGCTGAAATATCAAATCAGACTTTCAGTTAGAACTACAGTGAAATCTGATAGGCAGGAATGGGAAGGACTTGGGATTACAGAAAAGAGAGGACTCGGGGTGGGCTCATCTGTCTGCTATTCATTAATAATCTAGAGCAGGCAGGAGGTGGGTTGGGGCATGAAGACCGCCAAACTGCTGCCTCCGCTGTCACCCTCTGTATATTATGCAGCCATAGTGCTGGGCTTTGCAGTTTGGTAGGCAAAGTGGTTCCTGTATCTGTTTGTTCAGGTGTGTATTAGCTGTCTGTCTGGAGTGGCCCTTTATAAATACATTTTACTTGCTAATGTGAACTGTTGGGGTGACTCCTCTGCACATCTGGCCCCATCTGTCAGGGAACCGTGATGTACTTACATCCTATGGTTATGTCACGATCAAGCTTCCACAGTCACCACTGCCTGGACATTGATAAAGCCATTATGAAGAGTTTCAGGTCTTGTCTATGTAAAGGATTATTACATGGATAACAATGTACAGTATCTCTCTCATGTACAATCATTCCTTCCCTCAGAGGAAGCTCGATTACTGGCAGAGCAGCTTGAGGCCGCTCGCCTTGAGAAGGAGCGCCTGGAGAAGGAAGAGATTCAGCGTCTGGAGGCGAAGGTAAGTCAGTACTGAAACATCATTGGAAACCTCAACCCAAGATGAAGATGTAGCCACAAAGTTTGGTCTATGATGTGAATCCACCGTGAGCAATGTACAAAGTTCAGAAAGTTGTAGCAACCAATCGTGATTTATGTTTTACTGAGCTGACCTCAGAGATACATTTCTACATTCGTCTGACTGTGTGCCATGTGATGCCATGTGATATCTATCTCCCCCAACAGCAACTGGAGCACCGTGATGAGGAACTGGGTGAACATCGTCTGCTGATTGATGAGAAGCTGGGGACCGCAGCTCGCTGGAAGAGGGACCTGCGTGCACGAGCTAAGGTCTTTATAACAACCAGAACATATAAAGCTGGCCGTACTCAGTAACATTTTGGTTGGTTGCTTGTTGATATTTTGACTGCCATCCAGTTGGATTTAACAAAGGGTAATACCAAAGTCTAAAGCTGAACTCCGGCCTTCCCTTCAGTCTGGCACATTTGTACAGGCGTCTCTCCTAACTAAATCGCTTCCTTTGATTTCATTGCACACTGTGAGCTTCTTGCAATGTGCATTAGAAACTGCAGAATGCCAGATAGTGCCGGTGTTCTATCGAGATGTCCAACTTGTTGAGATCTCAAACTCCCGTCAGTGCGCCTGCGCGGCCACCTAAGAGCAGTATCACGTTCTCTCATTTGCGTTAGTGCGCCTGCGCGGGCATCCGATGGCACAAGCAGTGATGCCAGTTAGAGAACTCGATGAGGATTGCGGGGCTGCACAGGTGCACTTAGGGCAATTGGGCAAGGCTGGCGCACGCGCACCACCGCCATCTCGTCGAAATCTCCAACAAAAGTGACGTTATGAGTTGGAGATTTCGACAAATTGGCCATTTCGACAGAACACCGGGCTCATTTCCTGGCTGGGGGACGTCCAACTTCATCTAGCTCCTTCCTCAACAGCCTGGCTGTCCCTGCTGCCCCCTCTCCTTTACTTATTGTATTTTACTGTAGCTCTTACAGTCATGGAGGCTCAGCATCACATGTGTACCTAGGGAAGTCCACATGCAAATGCAGCCTGACTAGAAAAGCCCACTTCTCCAGTCTTCACTGGTTGCATCAGGGCTGAGGTCTCTTGAAGGGAGTACTGAGACAGGGTGATGTGATGTTTTCAGGAAGCTATATAGAGCACCCTGCCTGCTCCTTCCACTAACCATGATCTGCCTGCATTGCATAGAGAACAGTATTGCACAGAGATCCAGTCAGACCACAGTGGAGATACTAACAGTATTCAAATTCTGAGCTTCTTACTCTTCCCCGCTTTAGTCAGTTGTTTTGATATAAGTTGGGCTTTTACACAGCATATAATAGTTGTGTGTGGTCATCATTGTAGAAAAACATAAGAGAGGTGGACAGTGGATTCTTTATCCCAGAAGGACAAAGACAAAGATCAATAATAGGCCTCTTGAATTGTATTTGTTGGGACAACCAATTGTTATTAAATTGTTCCTATTTACAGTGGGATCGCTACATGCTCTGTGACGGGAGTCCGGATCCCACCATACGCCAGGAGATCAACACCTTCATGAGCCTGTGGAGTGAAGAGACCAATGAAGACTTCCAGTCAGTGATTAACAAGAGCAATTTGGTCCTCAGTGTGAGTGTTCAGGTGCCTCAATCCTATATTATATATCTGCTATATATATATATACATAGGACAACAGGTACAGTGTGAAGCACAGTAAAGCCTTCGTAACACACAAAGCACTTGCGTACCTCACTACAATTAAGATATCCAAAAAAATGAGGGGTTTAAGCTTCTTATTGGTTGGTGGGTGCCCATGCAAATAATTCCTTATGCCTCACCCACTGTCCTAAAATGTGGAAAAAACCCAGTTTTGGGGATTTGTGATGGAAGCGAACCATGTAGATAAATATGTATTAGGAAGGCTCTAATGTACATCATACCGATTTTGTGGTTTCTTTCAGCCCCCCTCACCATCTTCTGTCTGGTTATATATCTTCATATCTCTGATTCACGAACGATATGGGGTAACTGAGGAGGGGGCAATAGAAGTTACTGAGTGAGCCAGAAGGACAGGCGATGCCATCTTACAATGGTAATGGAGGAAGGTGATGACATTGTGCTGCCTCTGCAATCTTATATATATATATATTTTTTTATTAAGGCTGCGATGGCTTTATTTGCACTTTAACCCCACAATCTTTATGTTGTTAGCAACTGAAAATGTCTCACTTCCATCACAGATCCCAGAAACAAGCAATGTATCTCTCATTTTAACATAGTGGGCAAAACAATGCAAATGATCCCTTGACACCCCCCAGTCGACTGTACATTTACGGCCGCTGGTTTATAGTACAGATACATCCTAAAATCATAGAGCCATTTATTCCAAGCTGCATACAGCTGTTTAGGCGTTGGTGGACATCATCAGTGCAATGCATGGAAACAATGAAGGTGAACTACAAGAAAGTATAACTGGACAGGTTATGGGGAGGTGGTCCAGAAGGAACCAAAAACAGTAGAGCTTTCTTGTGCTGGAGGTGAGGCATGTAGAAAGCTTATGGTTTATAGCTGAACTCCAGGCAGATATAAAATACACAGATTATTGCAGCTCTCTATTCATTATTACATTCTTAAATGTATGTTTTTAAATAAAATGCAGTGTAACTACCTTCATTTAACTTGGTATCAGCCCCTTGCAATCCCTGGTCAGCCAGTTCATACTGGGGGAGGGAGAAGTAGCACAAGGAGCCAAACAGTTGTACTAATAGTAGGAGAGAGCAGAGTGATAGAGAGATGAGCTCATCAATTTGCCGCTTGTCATTTCACTGTCCAGTCATAGGCTGGGGGAGGGACAAGACCTGTATGTGTCACCTATCTTGTCCCGCCACTCAAGGCTGTGTGGTGTGGGACAGCTGTATAATTCTCAGGACTGGATAGAAGAAAATAGAAATCCTTGACAGGTAAAAAAAAGGTCTCTGTGTAGATATGTATCTGTGTAATTAGCTGTTTGCCTTCAAGAAGGCTTCACGCTGGTGTTGATGGATTGTTTTGGGTTCTTTTTGGAATCCCGCCCCCCCAACACCATCACCTGTCTAGTTAAACAGGTAATTTAAACCATTTTGATCCACTGAGAAACCTGAGAACTGACTTCAGTTTTGCCTTTTTGTTATCACATTTGTTTTATCCCTCGGTTTGTTTGATCATATTTTATTTTAACATGTCACTTTTACCTTTCAAATTTGTACAAACTCAAGTCTATAAAGGACATAGACAAAGTATAATGAAACGAAAAGCAATTATTTGGCTGGTATATGGCTATAAATAGAAGGCATTATGTCTTCTCAGCAATGCGACTGTCTTGGTGACATGCGGAGGAACACGGTGTGATGAAAATGGTTGCACTTTGGCTATAATAAGGATTGTCGGATTCAGGCAATGCCCCATGGTGAAGTATTAAAATGAACAGACCCTTATAACATGTGTTTATTGGAGGTTTCTTGTCTTTTTTTCTTTTTTTTAGTTGATTGAAGAGTTGGAGTTCCTCCTTCATGACACTCCTGCTGAGGATCTTCCTGAGAGTGATGCCGCACAGTATGCCCAGACAGTCCTTCAGCTGCAGAGTCTACTACATCGGAAATTTGATGATGCCACCGAGCATCTCCTGAAGGTGGGGATGAAAGTAGACATAGTAGCAATGACAAGCCTACCTTTTGTCTGTGTATATCAGGCAATTCTAGTGCTTAGCTGTGACAAATAGAGGTTAGAAAGTACCACTAGCGGGCCGAACATATCAATACAATATAAGGTACAAAGTAATTAATAATAGTTATTGATTTCCTGCATTTATCTAGTAGCTATCTATTCTACAGCATTTTACAAAGTACAGTGAGCCATTTATTTATTTGACTTTGAATCTTGCAATGTATTCACCATGAAGTCCATTTGGAGCTTATTTGGACACATTTCCCAGGCAGCATTGCCTGTAAAGTGGCTAGGTCCATGAAACATGAGACATCTTGATTCCAGGCAGGCAGCAGGAAATCAGCTCTCATCCATAGTGCTGGTGACTCTCCAACTGATCTTCTGTATCTCTCTTCCAGAATGCAGCAGCGCTGTCCGACATTGACACGGGGAATATGCAGAAGGTCACAAAGAATAAAAATGTCAAACTTTGCATTTGGGCTAATCTCAACAAAAACCCAAGGTATGACACTCACACACTGTTACACTGGCAGCATACAGGTTCATACTCCTGGCCTTGTTATAGCACCAAGGGCTGAATGGCAAACTGGTGCTAATAGACTGCACTTACTGGAATCATGGCATCCTGTTAAATATCAGCTGGCATTGGTGCGTGTACAGTATGGTTCCTTTAGAGTATTCAGTAAAATCAAGCTGCTACTTCCTCTGAAGATTTCATCAACAATGTGTCCAGTTCCTGGATCAGAATGACCAGCTTTGCAGTTTGTCTACTATCACCTTGTGTCATAATCTTCCCCTTATGTCACAATCTCCTCTTCCAGCTACACTCGACTCTCTGGGGCACCTCAATTGTGGTTGGAGGAGAATATTGCAGATGGTCTAGTAACACTTTATAGGACCACACTCGACTCGCTCCATGAACACCTGGAACCTGAGAGCTATCACAAGACTGCAGCCATGGGGTGCAGGATAGAGGTGTCCCAGAGTTTGACTGGAGGGGAAGATTGTGATATCTTCATAAAGTGATCTTAGGCAATCTGCAAAACTATTTTTTCTATTAAAACCCTCTCTGGCACATTTGTAACGTTGCCTCGTTTAGCTGGAGCAATTATGATCCTATCTCCTCTCAGTCAACCACAACCTCCATTTCGTTTGCCATGCAATGTTGACAAAAAATGGAATCCAGAGTTGAAATGCTCAGTCAAATTGCCACTTGTATTGCCACAATCAAGAGTTGAAATGCTCAGTCAAATTGCCACATTGCCACAGCTCAACAGAAGACCAACAGACTGGCAGCAGTGTTTGTCTTTTATCCTGAACACACACTTGTCCACCATGTGAAAATGTTGGAAGTTTTCTATCAGCATGCAATAGCAGGACATTATAGTGCACATCTTTTACCTGCAGTGGTTTCAGTTTGATTTTTAGAGCTTTTTCAATTACTCAAATTCAGGGCACAATTGAAACAGTAGATTGCTGTTCAGTTCAGTCACAGCGCCATCAGTTGAAATGATGGGAAGCTTTGAAGAAGTTTCCAGGTGTATAACCGGTATAACACTGAGCTGCCTCTTGTCCGCGCAGGTTCAAAGGTTACAACTTTGAGCAAGAAGGCATCTCCTTTGACTTGCCAAAACCGCTAGCACTAAGCAACATCGCGGTCCATATCCTGCACACCATCTACGACCACATGTCCTGCCAGAGCGAGACTTTCCTGCCGCACATCAAGGAGGCTGAGGAAAACAAAGCAGCAGAGACCATTGAACTACAAAGCGGGGCTGAGGAATGGAAACCAGCTGAGGAGGAAAAGGAGAACCTAGAGCTGGGAAATGTTGCTGCAATGGAGGATGAGGTGAAGTCTGAGGGAAGAAAGGTGAGTGAGATATCATATCAGCGCTATACAGTTTGTATATAAGGAATGGTCACTACCTGATGTAAATCTCATCTCACTCTGCTCTCCCAGCTTGCAGTGCTGAGCTTTTCAATCAGAGTTCCAAACCACACACACATACCTGTATCCCTCACTGAAGACTTTCTAATATAACTGGAGTTCTGCTTATAAACTGTTATCTATCTTGCAGTATTCATATACAGCTCCACTCTCCTCTGTGTCAGACGTTACCTGATACAGTTTGATCAAGATTGGCAAGTGCAATCCTTAGCATGTTTTTTTCTCAAAAAGGAGAAAATATACCTTAAACTCAGATCCAGATGGACCGTATTGCTGATCTGGAAGGCCTCTTGGCAGGAGAACGTGATGCTGTAGACAAATATGTTCACACATGGTCCGCCTGGATTGTTTTCCGGAACGTAGATGGCTTCCTGGCAGCCCTCTCTCCTTGATGTGCCCACCTGAGGGCACCACTGAGATACCTGGCAGGGGGCAGGTGGCCGACGTCCTCTTGCTTGACTCCTTCTCTGCTCTACCTGGTCTTTCTCTCCCTCCTTTTCTTCCTCCCCCTTGTACCCTTCTCCCTTGCCCCGCTCCTTAATGCTTGTGTTACAAGTGATGCTAGTCATCCCTCTGTTGAGCGCTACAGCCTGTGCAACACAATATGTCCGCTTTTACAGTCCTCTCCCTATTATGTTCCTGGGTCCCACGATAAGTGGAACTGGGGTGGGTCAACACGGACTATCCTTTGGTCTGTGCTGATGCTAATGATCTGCTCTGCACTGGGATGTTTATACTGCTATCTATTTTGGTATCACGGTACCACTCGCATGCTGTTATCTATCCTGCTGACAATGTCCACAAGTCCACTTAACTGTGTATTCTTGCTTTTGTGCTTTTATGTTTCTTTTTGTTTTGGTGAATTTTTTTGCGCTGTAATTAAAACCTTTAATAAAGTCAGATTGAAGTAAAACTCAGATCCAGCTGCCCTCTATTAAAAATTCCCTGTATAATATTTCAGTTTTTGGAGGTGTCATGTGGCTGGTCACGTGACGTCACAGGGTCCTCTCCTTCCAGCACTAGCGATAGGCTGAAAAGAGTGTCACTGACTTTATGACATCATCATTGCTCTCTGCAGTGTTCTACTGTGAGCCCAGGTCAATATGGTGACACACCCCCAGGGGGTATGTGCATGACAGCGTGGACTTACAGAAAGTCATTCAACCTGTAAGATGAGTGCCTCCTAGCGGATGAGCATACTTTCTGCTACGCAGCAAAAGCTTCATGTTTTACTAGCAGGGAAATTGATTTTTTTTTTTATCAACTTGGAATTCTTCAAAGTGAAACAATCCGGTCTCCAGCACAGGATGTGAGGGAAATCTTCCCAACAGGGCCACAAACAGAAATAAAAAATACCTGATAGGTACTCTGACCTTTCCACACTCCATCAAAAACTAAAAAAAAGTTTTGATTGGAATTATAGATGAAATACCTTTAAATCATTCCATGTGCTGATGAATAGGGATGCACAGTTACTTTTCGAGTACCAGTGCAGATACTTGGCATTTTCATGAGAACTACCAGGGTTGCAGCGGTTGCAGCTGGGACCTGGCTCTGGCGCTCCACCACTGTCCTGAAATCATTAGTCTGTATTGTTTTAGAAAAACTGTCACATGACAATAAACAAAAATGTATCAGTACTCGTACTTGTAAGTACTCAGCAAGTACCAGTACTCGTACTCGCAAAACTGGTATCTGTGCATTCCTTTATTTATATTTATAAAAACAAAATCATACATTAAAACCGAGATGTAGAAATCCCAGGAGCTCCGTGTGATCCTTACAAATGACAGCTGCCTCCTAATTTTTGAATTTTTCTCTAGTCTAGTCTTGGAGCTCAAAAGTATCGGTACATGTACTTGTACCGAGTACTGTACTTGGTATCTGTGCAACCCTACTGATGAATTTGTGAACTTCATGTTTATCAAATCTGTTTGCTCCAGAAAGGAAAGTGGGATTGTTTGATTATCTGTGTGATTGTATACTGCCCGCTGCGTGATGACAGCTACTCACAGGCTGATATGATGTATCCATTGTGCGGTTCTAGAGTGCCATCAGCTTTATGTCACCGAGAGAAGATGCTGAAAACGGAATTGAGCCACAGGAGAAGAATGCCACTGAGGCTGACCAGACAGCAGAGAGCCAGCCTGGGGACACAACAGAAGGTCAGTGCATTGTGGTAATATGTAATAAAAAGGGAAGGCCACAGAAAACTGATATTCATTTATACGTGGATGCATGAGGCATAACTAGATTACTAATATTTCCCTGCAGATGAGAGTTCCACATCAGCCAAACATTGCACTTCATTAATTATCATTTATTATTATGGTAATTCATAAATTGTGTAATTTTGAGAGATCATAGAGCAAAGGGTAGTTAACCTTTATGATATAATCTGCAGTGCAGTCAGGGGCCCCAGTAGTTTACAAATGATAGTGCGGTGTAGAGGAATTTCCTTTAAATGATATACCTGTAGGCCAGCCACGGCTTCTGCAAAGCCTGTTCAAAATAGTAGCATTCTAAATGATCAGCACCGTCCTGCATATATACTAGGGTGGATGTTATGTTGAGTGTGCCCACATCATGACAGGAACGAGCATGAAGCTGCTGTGTTGCTGGTCCACAAATCTGCACTTGCACAGTGTTCCCTTGGACTCCTCCTCTCAGCTTCCTCCTATCAATTTTATTCAGTGTCGATGAGCGGATCTAGCTTTATGGAGCTGGCTTTGTACGCAGGGACACAGTCATGCTGGAACAGAAAAGAACCTTCACCAAACTGTTACCGCAAGGTTGAAAGCACACGATTGTCTAAAATGCTGTAGCGATATTTTCTCTGAAGAAATGGTAAAATATTAATTTGGACATTTTAAGATGCACTTAAGTTCCATTTGGATCCTTAATAAATAAAGCCTCCTCTGTGCAGGTCAGCCACCATTGCCAGTACTGAGCCTGCCAACCCCGGACAACATACTAGAGGATGACGTTGTGGATCTGCGGCAGTTCTCAAGTTTGGGTGGAGTTTATTATTTTGATGTCCTGGTGTTGCCTCCTCAGTGTAAGCAGGTGAACGGCTGGAGCATGGTGCAGGTGAGAGGACAATTCTACTGGTGATGCTATTTGTGTAGTCTGCAGTCCGGATGGAAATGAGGTCTGTGTTTAGGAACGGTGGGTGTACTCTATGTATGTTATAGAAAGGGTTTGTTTTGTGGTGAATTTCTATGGCTTTTTTATTCCATACTATATTATTATGACCAGAACGTGTCTTACTTATTACATTAAAGGAGAACTATGGGGTCAGTGTTTTTCCCCATAGTTCTCCTTAGGGTAACGGGAGGACACAAACTAGCGTCCTCCCGTTACCCTAAGCTCAGTATACCGCGAGCTACAGCTCGCGGTATACTGAGACGCCGCAGCCGGAGCGGATCACGACTTAGATGAAGGGATCCGCCCAGCTGCGTGAGTGACAGCTGGCTCTACCTATCTAGAGGCAGAGCCAGCTGTACCCGCCCCCTCCCCCGAGTCAGCGCTGGCAGATCGGAGCGGGGAGAGAGGAATCCAGCCCCTCCCCCTGTCACGGCAGAGAGCCGTGACTGGATCGAGAAGTAAGCGAACGCCGGCATGTGTTCGCTCACTTCCCGATCTACTGAGCCGACCTGTGACAGTCTCATTGTCACAGGTCGGCTAGAACTATGAGGTGAGTGAAAAGCACTCACCTCATAGTTCTCCTTTAAAATGATCCGCAACTTTGCAGAACATTGCAGGAGCACCTAGTTATAGGACTGCATCACATATTTTTTTATTGGGAGGCCATAGTTCTTCTTATACAGGATGTGGATGTATGAGTAAAGGATGATTGTGCTGTGAGAGATATGGAGCTGCCATTGTTGATATTCCTTTAAAAAAGCCAGTTGCCTGACTGTCTCTTGCTTTGGTGCTTTTCAAGAAACCGACCCAGAGCAAGCATGCACCAAGACAAGTCAATGTTTAGGTGTGGATGTTATTGAAGCTACTGGATCAGTGTAATGCCAAGCAACTCAGATTTTCAGAACGAGAGGTCAGCAGTGACAGCATACTTATTTCTCTCAGTAGAGGTTTCCTTTAAGAGATTGTGTGAGAAATAACTTTTGAAGTCAGGACAGACCACCAATGCTGTAGCCACTGTCACTCAGAACCATGCTGCTGCTGATATCTATTCTGCTATTGGGGAGTATTCTATCCTCAGATTGCATTCATTACACAAATTCAGTGCAGCCAGCTGTCTTGCTGTGATTTGTAGGTGTTTACAACAGGTCACCCCTGAAAAGGTTGGTGTGTGTCCTCACAAATGTGTTCAAGCCAGCACACCTTTAATTTTGATTTCAGTCTTCTAAGGCCTGGTTCACACCTGTACGTTTTGTAGCGCGTTCAACGCTCTACGAACGCTCTACAAAACGCTCAAACATGAAAATCCCATTGTTTTCCATGGGTATGGTTCACACCTCGCCGTATTTCAGCCCGTCCCGTAACACGCTACAAAACGGCCTACGCCTGAAAAGGTATCTGAGCTTCTTTGCGGCGTTTTTGTCGCGCGTTTCCATTGGGTTACAGCCAAGTAGCCCCTCGGAAACACGCGTTTGTCGCGCGTTTTTTACCGCAGTCCGCGGTAAAAACGCGAAACGCGCGACAAACGCGCATATTCGATACGCCCAGGTGTGAACAGAGCCTAATTCCTCTTTTGACGCTCCAAGCACACACATAACATGCCTGCACTGTGTCATCTGCACACCTGTGATCCTCTTGGAAAACCTATGGAAGGACACAGGAGGATTGGGCAGGGTACAGCTACAACTAGGCACAAATAAGATATGAGGCCTCGCTATAAGTAGAAGGTCCATATAAAAGCTTGGCTGACTAACTTCCAAAAACAAACTACAATCAGTAAAGATGACCTAGTCAGCAGTAGAGGACGGTATTCCGTACAGTCAATCCTTTCACTCTGTATCTAATGGTAAAATGTCCATTGGTTCTCTCCCTGCAGTTGATGGAAGGAGGTCTTCAGAAGCAGCCCTACCCTCAGGAGTCGTTACTCAGTAACAGCCTGGGACTGTCACTCCACGAGAAGGACATGGAGGGGCTCAGCTCTCCCCCAGTTGGCATTTCCATTACAGTCCCAAATTACGTGATATTCTTTGAAGAGCCTCATGTGGCAAGATGGGACCCAGAAAGTAATGTATAATTTAATGAATCAGTCGCTGAATTATTTTCTGCAAACTCTGTATGGGTCTCCTTGGTTAGGAAAGCTACATCCTACTAGTTTTGGAATCAAAGTCAGACTCCAGGCAAAAATCTTCTCCACTCCATTCAAAACTTTAAAAAAAGAACTGCTGTTAGGCTTTAACAAGACCCTGTCACCAGAAGGAATAGTTGTAAATGTTATTTTTCCCTCCGGTCAATTATTTGATGAATTGCAGAGTTATAGGAGGGGAATTACAAATAGGAAGAACACATTGAGGGTTGGTAAAGCACCATTCCAAAAGGATTTTGTTTTCTTTCCTGTTGGCGCAGGTTAAACTAACCTCAGTTCCCCATCTGGGTCCATCATTGCTTTTAGGGGACCGCTAATCCAAAGATGTAAATGGTCCCTCACTGGCTAGTCCCCTACCACCCCCTTGCAACGATATCACCCCTCTTCTGGGCCCTGTTACGGCCTGCATGACATGGACAGGTGAAGAAGGACTCTGTAGAAAGTAAACAGAGGAAGAAAGAGGAATCGGGGCATCAGGTGACCATGGCTTTTCGGAAAGTAAAAAGGGCTTTTCGATAGGGTTATATATATTTTTTTCCATCTA
>NW_017307563.1:242372-262307 GCF_000935625.1 Nanorana parkeri
TTCTTCTCTTCCAAGCTCCACTGTGCTAGTCTGGCCACCAGCAGCAGCAGCTCCCAGACACAGAAACAGTCCTGCCAGTTTACATGTACTTCGTATTCTTTTGATGACAGTGTCTGTTTAAATGTAGGCTTTTTTTTTTCTCCTTGGCTTTTAATGAGCATCTTTAAATAGGAGAACTTTAAATGTAAATTACAAGTTGTTTGCCATCAGAAAATTCCTATTTTTTCTGAGAAAGCAACAAAATGCTCCAAGTACAATCAAGCTGGTATCAGTCATTTGTTTCCCACTGTCTCTTCTCAGGTGTATTTATGTTTCTGCAGAATTAGGTAGCAGGGTCTTTTTCTGAATCCTCCTTATGATATATTGTATTTCTGTTTTTTGTCCTCAGGTAAAAACTGGAAAACAGATGTGATCATGAGCAGAAGCTACACCACGGAGCAGAGGCAGCTGTCCTTCAAGATGGATGCCTTCCATACGTTCACGCTAATCCAAGAAGCCTACCTTAATATGCCCTATGAGTCATGGGAACTGAAGCCCAGCGGCATGAATGAAGTGTCACTAACGGTCAGCTCTGCTTTCATCGATATTCATATTGAGATCAAGGTAAAGAGCCTATAGAAGAGTTAGACTGTAAACTGTGATATCTAGGGCAGCATTAGTGGCAGGTTGTGAGTGGTGTTTCCCCTTTTAGAGGGAAGTCATTCCCCACACTCCCTGATGCTCTGCTCATCTGTTGTAGTTATGGGCAACATCCATTATTTCTAGGTATGGAGGAGCATGGGACTTCCTCACAAGATGCCGTGCTTGAGCCTCAGCAGCCAATCACCAGGCATGAACACTGTCATTTGGAGGAGGGGAGGTGGTCATTAACCCTATGTGAGCTCAGGCTCAGACCACCCCAGAGCTTGCAGAAGGATTAGACTCCAGGCTCCAAAAGAGGAATGACCTGACAGGAAATATAAGTATTAGCGGATGGGGGCTGTCTGGCAAGAGAACCTGTCACTTTGTCCTGAACGTAAAGTGGACCTTTACCCCCTTTCACTAAGAATCACAGCAGCATGCTGATTTAAAATCATATTACATTCATTAAACAAACTTGGTTTTAATTTACTTACAAATAGAGTTCATCTACCCCCTGGTCCAGTTCTGGCACAAATTATGTATGTGCCCAAGCATTGCATCCTGGGAAGTGTCTATTTGTAGATGCCATTACAAAACATTTCAAAAGGTGCGTTTGTTGTTATTTTAAAGATATGGGTAAAGTTCCCGTTTGATGGCTTCATATAGAGCAGTGGTTCTCAACTCGTGGGTCGCGACCCAAAAGTGGGTCGCGACACCCTCTGCAGTGGAGAATACCTTAATCTGTACATAGCTACAATTAGAAGTTAAACCTACAGCTGCCTCCACTGCATATAAAATGCAAGGACAGTGTCAACCTTTATTCTTTTAACATATAGGAGGATATAAAACTTGATTATTGGTGGCAGTAATGACACAGACCTGTTGTGTGCGTTTCAGGACGATCAGTGCAGACTGGCAGAAGTGTCCAGCACTGATGGCGATCTATCTGCTCTACTCGGGAAGTGGATGACCCCTCTGTGTCTGAAAGCCGCCATGAAAAGAGTTGGACTGAACTTTTTTCCTGTCGAAGACTCTGCTAAATATGTCATTGTGAACAAAAAGGTACAAACATCTTTACATTTTCAGCTCCATGCGGTATGACATCGGATTTGGAGGATTGCTGTGATAATTGCTTGTTATTTTGTTGCATTATTTCCTATTTCAAGACTAAACATTCCTCTAGTTTATGGGAAGGTGCAATGTCTGAACACATTGAGGGAAAAGGAGTGAAATAGACAAAGAGATGAAAAAAGTCCATTAACGTGTAATGATACTGGATTTTGCCTTTGGGGCAGTTGCAAGATACACAAAGCCCAATACAGATCAGAGGAGTCTGAGATTCATATTGCAGGGTAGAGAAGAATACTGAACATAAAGGGGAAAAAGAAAAAAAAACCTATGACAATACTAAAATATAATCAATGATCAACATTTATCTCCCTCCAGAGCGAACAAGCAGAGATAACAGCGTACCAGGAGATGGCACTTTTGTCGCCATCCTTCGCATTTGGCTGGAGTAAATGGAACCATAACTGTGGCCATGAACAGATCATAGTCAAGGTGGGTACTACACAGGGGGAGGAAGCCAAGGAGTACCTCCCTACCTCACAGGTACTACTCAGGGGCCTTAGTTAGGAGTACTTCGCTTCAGGTATCACAGAGAGGAGACGGCTGAGGGGAGTAAATCTGATAAGTGTGTTTTCCTCTGGGGATAGCACCACTCTGAATGGAGAAGACTGACAGGTCTTTACAACGTGCATGTATGGGGAAGTTTTAATCTTTCGCAGTCTGCAGCTTGTCAATTGTCCTGACATTACAAGTCCCAGAATGCCCTGGGAAGCAAGGGCTGCAAAGTCTTTCAGTGGGGAGCAGCTCAGAAGTCTTAAAGCTAACTGTGTTCTTGGATGCCAGGCTGTTACCACCGAGTCTCATTTTTAAACCTACTAAATATTTTAAAACATATGGGAGTCCACCATGCCACAACTTTCCCCATAAACTCACCTGTTAGAACCCTGAACAAGCCTACCATTTTTTATTTAGATAGGACATTAGGGTCAGCCATCAATTGTTCCCAAAAGAAGGTTTTAGAAAATGGGACAGACAAAAACCAGACATCAGGACGAACACTTCTAAAATCTGCATTTCCCTGATGAGCCCTAAAGAGAACACAAGTAAAACAGTTTGGTCCAGAACCCATCCCAAGTTGTGATTGGTCATGAAGGAGTAGCAGCAATCTCATAAGGCCATCCCTTTGCTCTCCCTTCCAGTAAGTATATTTGCAGTGTCACCAACAGTCTTGGTCATACTAAGCTGGGAACCTTCATTACTGTTGCTATACTGCTTGGCAATTGCAATCTGTAGATGTTCCCTTAGTATGATTCTCTGTTCTGAGGGAACACTCTACATTCTATTTTGGAACTAGAAGCCCCCAGCAACATGTCCTCCCTTTCCAAGGAACTGCCCGTCACTGGTCTCACAGTAGCTATCAGAATCTATGCTGACTTGTTCCCAATTATGTGATTATTGTGACAGTCAATCACATGGGTTTGTTTACAAAATTGTTCATTTGTCACCCTATAATAAAAGTAGGGATTGTATTCAATCAGTGTACCAAATAAAAACCTTATATGTCCTTATAGAACAGAAGGATTTAAAGTGTGCACTATGTCTGGGCAACAAAAAATATATGCTGTACATTTCTGCAACCCATGCACATGGATATGTGTTCTCTTTTCTAAAATCTTGTGTGTACGGCCACGTAGTCCCAGAGGACAGGGGCTGCGTACTAATCACACGCAGCACCTGTCCTTCCCGGGAGCTGCCCGATACGGCCGTGCACGCAGCACGGAGCTGTACGTGCTGGCCGATTCCAGTGTGATAGAGGGCTTATGGTCAAGTTAACCAAGGCATACCCAACCCCTGCCTTATTTAGTCTGGGCACCTAGGCATCAATGACCTCTGGTCATAAGAGTTCCATGACTTAACCCCTTCTTCTGGCATTTGCAGGTGAGGGAATGCCGCGACTCTTCCAACAACGATGACTGGTCCCTTTACCTGTTGAGCACTCAGAGGATCCAACGTTTAAAGATCTCGGAATCAGACGATACATTCTCTGAAGATCTTTACGATGGCAGTGAGTTCCACTCCACGCTCTATCACATGATCAAAGATTACTCCAGCTCCGACGCCATCGATAGACTGAAACACTCCCATCACCTGTTTGTGGATTGCGTCTACCAGCTGCTGAGTATGACCAGAGTGCTGACATATTCATAAACAATAGATTTCTTTATTGACAATAAATATCCGGCAGTAAAAACAGCGTGGTGCACTCCACGCCAGCAAATCACACGTGACAGCCATGTAACTTAACACGCCATACCATCTCCGAGTTATTCTATATTACATATTAATTAGGAAGCTGGCAGTCTCTTGTAGACAATATGACATCTTTGTGGCCTCTGCTGGCTTATAATAAAATACAATATATACAGATAAATTATTTTAAAGCATGATTGTCCAGAATATTGTACATCATAGAGAGGGGGGTGGGGGCCAAGTGTTGTAAACACTACAAAAAAAACAGTTAAAATATTGAAAATCCTCATCGCCATCATACTGGCGGGGGCCCGTTGTGTCGGAGCTCAGTGTAGGGCCACAGTAACTGCTGAATGGAAGTCCATGAGATGCCGGGACCGACTGGGGCTCCATCTACTGGTCTGTGGAAGGACAGGCCTGTCAGGAAACCAGCGAGTGTCACAAATAAAAACGCAGCCACGATAGCGATCACAATAGGTTTGTTGATGGAGGTTATCGATCGTCTCACGTCAGACGTCCAGGACAAAATTCGGCTGTATCTGGAAAAACAAAGGACATCGGGAAAAGCTGAATTTCCTGTATTTAGGACAGTTTTATGAATAGGTTAAAAAGGGATTTGTGGAACTGCAAAGCTTAATAAGACGTACCCAAATTTTGGCCACATAGGATGAATCATACTTCCAGATTTATACTTCCAGAACCCCATTAGAGTTGTCCCTACCCCCTACTCCAGTTACCTGGCAGCCTTGGTATCACACCTATTCAGCGCGTTTTACACGCGTCTTTTTTTTGCACGTATGTTAAGTCGCGTGGTTTTGTGAGCAGATTTTGGCAAATTCATGTCAACGTGTAATACACGCGCAAATACGTTTTTCAAGCGTTTTCTATCAAGGCTATGGGACGAAATGCCCCAAATGAGCTCATGTAGTATTTCATGTGACAGGCGTATTTCTGCTTGCGACAAAACGCTGACATGTGCACTGGGGTCATAGACATGAATGGGATTCCTAGTGTTGAGCTGTTTGTCGCACAGATTTACGCGTGACAAACAGCTTAGGTGTGAAGGGGGCCTAAAGATCAGACATCAGTTTTACAAGCCACACCAAGCCTGGGAACCGAGAGGCTGTAAGGCAACTGAAAACTGGACAGGCTTCAGCTTGTAGAGAGGAGCGTGTACGACCGGCATTTTCAAAGCTTTCGGCAAGCTATTAAAAGCTATTGTAATATATATCACGATCAGTGGAGTAACAATCACCATAGCGACCCAGGCGGCCGCTATGGGGCCCAGGGCACAGTGGGGCCCGGTCAGATGCCGTGCGGGCCGCCTGGGTCGCTATGGGATCCTCTGCTGGTGGCTTTCACTGGCGGCTCAAAACAAAAACACGCCGCTGTTCAGATCACAGACAGTAATCAGTGCAGCGGCCCATTCCTCTCAACAAAGTCAATGAGAGCCAGCAGTGGCAGTGGAGGAGGCGGGGCCCGTCAGCGACCGTGGAGGAGGCGGACAGGTAAGGAGTGCGACCAGCCCACCTGAGGGTGACCCTGCAGAGCCCACCATAGAGAGTCTATGGTGGGCTCTGCAAGTTCACCCTCAGGTGGGATCTCGAGTGGGCTCTGCAAGGGGTATAACTAGAAATCATGGGGCCCCATACAAAATTTTGCTATGGGGCCCTGTGATTTCTAGTTACGCCCCTGATCACGATGCTGCACATTACTTGAGCAGAGCTGTGGGAGGGACTAAGCAGACTCCACCCACTGCAGGCTAGTTGCAGAAGACTATAGGAGGGGGCAGAGACGAGACCAGTCACCCTGCATAAGAAGAGAGAGCAGCAGTGACTAGTCTGTATTACAGGAAGCGCCTGCACAGAGTTTCACACTGGAATATTGCACAGATCTGGAAGAAATACACAAAGCTCATCAACATTCAAGTCAGCACACACGGCTAATTTTTAGACATTTGCATTTTCTAGAACTCTAAAGCGCCATTCAGCACCAATCTGAGGAGGTTAAACATCAATTTTAAATGAGTGCCGACTATCACTTTAAAAAAACTACTAGTAGACTTCAGCATTACCAGAAGCCTGTTGAAGGCTTTCTAGCGGCTTGTTTACAAAGACATTCAGTAATGTGTTCAACATCCCCAATCTAGAAATTTGTAAAAGTTTACTGCACACCTTATTCCTATACAAACTGAAGCCTGTATGAAGGCCGAAGGAGTAGGACTGCATTCTGTCCACACATGCAGCTCAGCAGCCTCCCATCCTCTTCAGTGGTGCAGCGAGGGTGGCAGTTCTGAAGCTGCATTTGACCTGCTTTACATTGCATTCCTTGGGACATCCTACTGACATTCCTTTGCATTACAGGCAGGTTAAGTTCGTCCTTTTTCTGCGCTTGGTGTTCAACTGTTTGGTGGTATTCTGCAACACTGTCTTTTGCATTCAGTGTGCACATGCGCTAAGGCAAATGGTCACCTGGCTCTGCTAACAGTTTAGTTCCAGAGCAATATTCCACCCACATCAATGCAAGAGAAATAAAAAAAACCAAACACAAGGACCTGTGCTGGACAGCACTGGTAGGCAGGTTGGTGGTCTGGAACCTTTTTGACTGGGTGCAGGTATCGAGTAAATGCTGCATTTTGGCTAAAAGATGGAGCGAAGGATCCCTGTAATAGCAATGGTTACATCTACAGCATAGTATTTTCAATTCCCTCCAGCTTTCTCTCGAACTGTTACATTGCATCTCTTGTTACTAAGAAGTATTTCCCATGACCCTCAGCTCCAACGTGTGGTCATATATAGCAGTATTTCCTGAGTCACTGACGGGGCCGGATTTACTCTCCCTGCCGCCCCAAGGCCAGGTTCTGCCCAATCCCCCCCCCCCCCCAAGTCCTGCCTTCCCAAAGCAGGAGGGCAACTTACCGCCCGGCACTTTATGTTCCTGGTGGCGGGGGATTCCACACAGCTGCCGCCCTGAGGCTTGGCCTCGGTGGCCTTTTGGGGAATCCGGGCCTGGTCACTGAATGAATCTGTTTTTACAACCTGCCTTAATATTTGAAGAACATTTGACCGGAAGAGAAAAATTGCCCAAGAACATTTGATTTTTCCCCAATTCTCACAGGATCTGGTTAATTCACATATGATGAATGTGCATTCAGTTTTTTTATATAACCCCATACATTCACCATTAGTGGACAGGATTCACTTACGTGGATTCTGGTTTGGAAGGAGACGGCGGTTTCTGCGGTAAGCTGAATTTTCTGGTTTTCTCTTCTTGTATTTCCTCCGCTAATTCTGTGGTGGGCTCATCCCTGTTTGATTACAACATAAAGCTAGTTTTATACAAAGTATTTTGGGCTGTCCTTCCTCTCAACTGCAGTCTGGACACAAATGTTTCTATACACCCTTAAGGGGGAAGATGTTTAAAAGGAGAACTATGACATGAGTGATTTCCACTCATGTCATAGTTCTAAGCCGACCTGTGACAATGATACTGTCAAAGGTCGGCTCAGTAGATCGGGAGGTGAGGGAACACATACACAGCTATAACCATTTTGACCCATTTCCTGAAGCTGGGAGGGGCTGCTAATATGCCAATTTGCCCATCTCTTAAACCACATCCAGCTCTGGAAGTCAGTTGAAGCCACAATGGGTTTGTGCCAATCCCTCTGTCATGGTAACAAAGTGCTACAGAAGACTATTTTGAACTTTTTCACATGTAGCTGGCTGTTAGAGGCATAAAGAACGATCTGAACAAAGAGCAGTGGCTATGGAATGGCTTCTCAACAGAGAGCGGTGGCTGTGGAATGGCTTCCCAACAGAGAGCGCTGGCTGTGGAATGGCTTCCGAAGAGAGAGCGCTGGCTATGGAATGGCTTCTGAAGAGAGAGCGCTGGCTATGGAATGGCTTCTGAAGAGAGAGCGCTGGCTATGGAATGGCTTCTGAAGAGAGAGCGCTGGCTATGGAATGGCTTCTGAAGAGAGAGCGCTGGCTATGGAATGGCTTCTGAAGAGAGAGCGCTGGCTATGGAATGGCTTCTGAAGAGAGAGCGCTGGCTATGGAATGGCTTCTGAAGAGAGAGCGCTGGCTATGGAATGGCTTCTGAAGAGAGAGCGCTGGCTATGGAATGGCTTCTGAAGAGAGAGCGCTGGCTATGGAATGGCTTCTGAAGAGAGAGCGCTGGCTATGGAATGGCTTCTGAAGAGAGAGCGCTGGCTATGGAATGGCTTCTGAAGAGAGAGCGCTGGCTATGGAATGGCTTCTGAAGAGAGAGCGCTGGCTATGGAATGGCTTCTCAACAGAGAGCGCTGGCTATGGAATGGCTTCTGAAGAGAGAGCGCTGGCTATGGAATGGCTTCTGAAGAGAGAGCGCTGGCTATGGAATGGCTTCTGAAGAGAGAGCGCTGGCTATGGAATGGCTTCTGAAGAGAGAGCGCTGGCTATGGAATGGCTTCTGAAGAGAGAGCAGTGGCTATGGAATGGCTTATAAAGAGAGAGTGGTGGCTATGGAATGGCTTCTGAACAAAGCTGTGTCTATGTAATGGATTTGACCATCACCATCTGACTCTTGTAGCCTCTGTGCTGCGTAGGAACTGAGAAAGAAGTTTCCGTCACTCACTCTTTAATGCAATCCTCTTCCGCTGGGTCTGCACGGTTGTAATTATCCATAAACCTCTGCAGTGTGGGCCGATTTTCATTCTGTCGTGAACCCACCAACTTCCTGTGGAATAAACAAATAAATACAATTTTAGAAATGTGAAAGATCCCCTTATTCTAAATCGCCTCAATAATAATAATAATTATGTTGGTGTATATATTAGTGATGACTGAAAACATGACTTTGCTGGGCAGATCAACCTCAGCGGGGAAGGAAAACAAGGTGGCCCAAAATTACATTTTTGGCCTTATCAAGCAACAGCGGCATTGCCAAGCATGGCCTAGGAGCCTTGGACCCCAGACAGCAGTCCACAGTCACTCCACCACTGGCTGCCCTGTCAGGTACCCTTTGAACCCATAAAATAAAAAATATCCCTTTGCAGTCATGATGGCAGTTTCCTTTCTGTCTTAGATTTACTAATGTACGGGAAAATCTGATTTTTTTTTCTACTTTTTTTCACTGATTATAAATAAATTTAATATATAAATATAAATTATAAATAACAGAAGTCATTCAATTCCATCTGCCCCATTCCTGGATCTCACCCAGTCAGAAGTATTCCCTATAAGCACTGCCTCCTCTTTTCTGACAAAAGCATTGCCTGCCAACTTCCATATTGGGAAGATGCTACAGCCATTGGCTCAGTTGGGAACCTGCACTCAAATTGGCATTATTCTACTTTTTTTCACTGATTATAAATAAATTTAATATATAAATATAAATTATAAATAACAGAAGTCATTCAATTCCATCTGCCCCATTCCTGGATCTCACCCAGTCAGAAGTATTCCCTATAAGCACTGCCTCCTCTTTTCTGACAAAAGCATTGCCTGCCAACTTCCATATTGGGAAGATGCTACAGCCATTGGCTCAGTTGGGAACCTGCACTCAAATTGGCATTGGCATGAAAAGCTCTGGTGTCACCTTGTCATAACACTGAGCGTACTGAATAGGGTCAGCTGTAGAAGATCATTTTAGAGATCGTCCAAGCCCCATCTACACAGAGTGGTGCTCAGTGGGGGTCACAGTTTCTAGACTATCTTGAGATTAAATGCACTGGGCTTAGCCAAGAGACAAGACTCCGTCTATATGCCTCCCTAGAGTCAAGGAACTTGGATTACATTTTTGGGCTTTGCTCAAGCAATAGTGGCAGTGCCAGGCATGGGTCCCCTAGGAGCCTTGGGCCCAAGGTGGCTGCCCAAATTTCCCCAATGCAACTCCACCACTGGCTGCCCTGATAGTTGCCCTTTGAAACCAAAAGATAAAAATATCTAGTTCAGTTCATGATAGTTTCTGCTCAGTAAAGAAGTGAAACTAAGCCCTCTAATCCGGTCACAGGAAGTCCCTATAAACATTGCTTCCTCTTTTCTGACAAAAGCATTTCCTGCAGACTTCCACATTGGGAAGATGCTAAAGCCATTGGCTCAGTTTGGGAACCTGCACTCAAAATGCCATTGGCATGAAAAGCTCTCGTCTCACCTTGTCACAACACTCTGAGGGTATTGAATAGGGTCAGCTGTAGAATATCATGCAAGAGGTTGTCTGAGCCCCTCTACACCAATTAGCACTCAGTGTGTGTGGGGGGTCACAGTTTATAGACTGCATCTTGACATTAACTGCACTGAGCTCTGCAAAAAGACAGGACTCAGTCTCTACACCAGAGGAAGGCAAACTCCAGTCCTCTAGCTGTGCTACAAATATATATCCCATGAGGCGTTGCAAATGTGACAGCCACAGGCATCACTCCCAGAGGCAGATGCATGATGGCATTTGTAGTTTTACCACAGCTGGAGGGACAGGGTTTGCCTACCCCTGCTCTACACCTTCCCAGAGTAAAGCATCTGCCACACAGAAGAGACAGTATGGAGTGCCGAGCTCCTCTCACCAGCTGTTCGATCTCCTGTGCATCTTACTATCCAACTTGTCTGCTCCAAAGATATCCTGTACAAAACAGAAAGATTAATCAGGATTAACAGCAGCACTCGCAGAACATATGGAAATCATTTTTAAAGTTTTAGAAACCCTGCTCATGTGCATAGCTTGTAATTATACATGTAAGTGGGGGCTGCCATATTTGCTTAGTAGGAAGCAGATGCTGCACATGTAATAAGTAGAAAACGAATGCTGTGTGCAGTTAGTTGCTGCTTTCTCAAAAGACATATGCTAGTTGAAGAATCTATAAATCTTTGCATAAAAGCGCAGTGGCTTAACGGTTAACATCTCTGCCTGCCAGCTGCAGCACCGATGGGTCCCTGGTCCGAATCCCAGTCAGGACACCATGTGTATGGAGTTTGCATGCTCTCCCTTGTACTTGTGTGGGTTTCCTCCAGGTGCTCCAGTTTCCTCCCACACTGCAGACTTAAAAAGGAGAATTATGGGGCAAGTGAAAAACACTCATCCCCATCATTCAAGCCGACCTGTGACAGTGAAGCGGTCACATGACGGCTCTTTTGATCAGGAAGTCGGTGATCGGCGGTATGTGTTCGCTGACTTCCTGATCATCTTCCAATCATTTCCCTGCAGAGAGTAGTAACTGTCAGTCACCTCTCCCTGCAGGGATTCCCCCCTCCCTTCTCCGATCCTACAGCGCTGACTGGAGGAACGGACAAGGGAGGGGGAGGGCAGAGCCCGCTGTCAATCGGCCAACAAGGTGGATCTCGACAGTATTGTCAGGATACATCCCGGATGTGGCGATCTGCGGCTTGCGCTGGCACGGAGTCAGCTTCTCGAGCAACCAGGAAGGTGAGCGGTGGGTAATGACTCGCCACCTAGCTTCCTGATTGCCCAGGAAGCCGGCTCCATGTTTTGCTGGCTTGATTGTGATTGGCTGGGAAACCGGCTTCCCAGCCAATCACAATCAAGCCAGCCAAACATGGAGCCGGCTTCCCGGGCGATCAGCATCGAGCTGCCTTCCCGGGCAATCATGAAGCCGGACAGCGAGTAATGACCCGCCTCCCTGATTGGCCGGGAAGCCAACTCCATGCTGATTAGCTGGGAAGCCAGCTTTCCAGCCAATCAGGAAGCCAGGAGGTGGGTCATTACTCGCCGCCCAGCTTCCTGATGGTACTGGAAGGTGTGGCTCCATGTTCCCCCTACAGCACTGCCGGTCAGAGGAAATCTTCCTCTGACGAAGTCCTGGTATCGGGGAAGGTATTGGAGCATTTGGACGAGTACTCGCCCAAATACTCGGTATCGGCACCGATACTAGTATCGCTATATCCCTAGTATGTATGCATGTGAGATAGGGACCTTAAAAACTGTGAGCTCTTTAGGGCAGGGACTGATGTGAATGTAAAGTATGAAAAGTGCTGCGTAAATTGTCAGCACTATATAACTACCTATAACAAAATATTAAATGAAATGCAAATATGGAAGAGCAAGCAAGTAAAAATGGGAAAGTCACAAAACTTTCATTTCAGATGAATGCTACAGAATGTGTACATTGTGGATATACACCGGGATATTATCCACACACAGATCTCACCATAGCAGAGGCAGTGCCAATTCCTCTTGTGTACGCCGGCATACTGACCCTCCTGGCAGGGGAGACCTAGAGGAAGTAAAGCCGGGTTTATTCATGAACAGGATGAAAATATCGGCAGAAAGCCGATTAGCACAGCAACACACAAAGTATTTACCTTACTAGCAAGCGTTGATGCCAACTTTAATGCATCATCTGCAAGTGAAAAAAAATGCAAGTGTTATATGCAAACAGGAGGATCAATGAAATGACCTAATGTGACCTACAAAGCATTGCAACTGCGCAAAAAATCACATCAACTTAATTTATCATCTGCTGGGTGCGCAGTATCGGCAGTGCGGCCTTTTTTCTGGCAGCATTCCTGATATAGGCAATGACCAGTGACAACAGGGTACTGTCACAATTGCCTATGTACTGCCACAAGTGCCTTTGTAACCCACCCTGTATATACAGACGCAGCTTCCATGTTGGCGATTGGCCCTCACCTCTGTCCACGGCGCAGCTGTTGCGATCGCTATGTTGCATGACTTCCCGCAGCTCCTCCAGCTCGGCATGCTCCTTGGCGTACATGCGTTTTAGGTTTTCAACGTGCAGAATCATCACCTCCACTGCTTTACTGACCCGACTTTCCTGAACCAAATACACAGTTATTACAACCACGTCTGCCACTGGCCACAATACAAGGAATGAAAATAAATGTACGTTGTATATCAGATATATACTTTACTGGAGCCTGAAACCAATCCCACCAACAGGACCCAGGAATGGGGCATAATGACTTGTTATTATTTATAATTTATTTATATTTAATTTATATTTATATATTAAAGTTATTTATAAAATTCAGTGAAAAAAGTATAAAGAAAAAAGATCAGACTTTCCCGTACATTAGTAAATCTAAGACATATAATTCCCACAACAAAGTAGATGTAAACCCGAACTGAATGACATTTGGGTTGTTCTGTGTACTATGTATCCACAACAAATGTCGTTTACTTTAATCATTTCATTAAAATACTTTGTTCCATCTCAGTGCTGCTGATCTCCTGCAGCCTCTTCCTGTCTACATTCACTCCAGCGATGGCTGCATGGCATTCCCCTAGGTGGACTTTCTGATGGTGACAACAGTTGACCATGAATGTGTCATTTGAAAGCTCCATTGGCAGCCCATGTGACAAGTATGTAATGCCGGGGCCTGTATGATTGGATAGTTTAAGTAGCTCCTCATATTGCATAGTTTTGGTAGATCTAAAATTGATTGTACAATCAGATTCTAACGCGTATGATGAGCTTGAAGGTTTTATTACACACTTTTACTCTGTCTAATATATAGATAATTTATCATTAACCCCAAGCCACATTTCACAATTTAGTACTTAATAAATAACAATTCGCATCTGTTTTGGTGCCTGAAGCAAGGGGAGAGGCACTGATGGAGAGCGATGATGCTGCCCAGGCATGCAGGAGTGAGTCCACCACCCTGGCCAGCATCCTGCCCAGCTCCTGGCAACCAGTGACATGACTGGTTGCCAGGAGCTGGGCGGGACGCCAGCAGAGTATCCCAGGTTGCTAAGAGCTGGACGGGGAGATGTGTTTGGCTCTTACACGTCTCTCCGCCTGGCTCTTAGCAACCACTGGCCGGTAAGGGGACAGCAGACACACTGCAAACATTGCCACTCTGCCCTCCTCCCCCCCCCCCCCCAGCCTGCTACATTATGGAGACAGCCCTTTGTAGGTCTATATATTTATTTTTATTTTTTTACTTTGGAACATTTATAGGTTCAGTAACTTCAGTTTGGTCAAAGTTACATTTACTTAGAAAATTAAATTTCTGTGAACTCCGTACTGAGCACCATCTTTCACCTGGTGAATGGCCCCCAACATCTCTGCTCGGCTGGCCACACGCGCCGTGTGCTGACACAGAAACTGCAGACTCTTCTCCAGCTTCTTGACGATCTCGTGTGTCTGGTTGTCGTCTTCGCAGAGTGGAGTCAGAGCCTGCGGGGAAATCAAAGTATCTCAGTCTTTCGCTGCTGGATTCCACGACTATTGGTTGGTTCTACATTAGCAGAGGGTGAGCCCAATGGCTGTAAAACTAGGGTAGAAATTGGGAATTCTGTCTTGAGAGGTGCGCAGTGCACCATTGTAGTGTTAAACCGGCCATAGACTGTCTGGATTTCGTTTGAACATTTGTTCAGAATTGTTAATCATTCGTTCTCGCCAATATTGAGTCAACTAATTCCATTGGGAAGCCCTTAAAAATTTCCACCAGATCGGTTGCTAGAAGGGAATCCCAGACGTATTAAACAATAGAAATCACATTCACGGTTGGAATTTAGGTAATTTAGAAACTTGAAACTTCTATTTTCCTCGTCACTGCCGTCAAAGCGAATGTCAAATAGACCGCACTAACCATTAGAAAGTCAAACTAATGTTCCAAAATGCTTGGAACAAAATCTATTGGCCAATAAATATAATCTCTGCGCTAGTATATTGATCCCCTATGCTAAACTAAAGGCTTCCAGCATTAGAATTGTGACCATACATCAATAACAAACAATACATTGATAAGAATGCAGCGCTATCCAAACTATAACTAAAGTGCTATGTGACTAAAGTTACTGCATACACTGATCAGCCATAACATTATGACCACTATGGGTAGAAGGCAAGCCAACAGAGGCAGTGCGATACTGTGGACAATGTTCTGCTGGGAAACCTCGGGTTCTGCCATTCATGTGGATGTTACTTTGACATGTACCACCCACCTAAACATTGCTGCTGACCAAGTACACCCCTCCATGGAAACAGTATTCCCCGATGGCAGTGGCCTCTTTCAGCAAGATAATACTCCCTGCCACACTACAATAATTGTTAAAAAATGGTTTGAAGAACAAAATTACAAATTCAAGATGTTGACTTGGCCTCCAAATTCTCCAGATCCCAATCCAATTGAACATCTGTGGGATGTGCTGGAAAAACAAGTCCAATCCATGGAGGCTGATCACCTCACAACTTACAGGACTTCAAGGATCTGCTACTGATGGCTTGGTGCCAGATACCACAGCACACCTTCAGAGGTCTAATGGGGTCCATGCTTCGATGGGTCAGGGCTGTTTTGGCAGCAAAAGGGGGACCTACTCAATATTAAGCGGGCAGTCATAATGTTATTCCTTACTTGGGGAATAACACAAACATTATACCATTCTCAAAATGTCCCAAGGCAGTAGTGCTGTGCACTTAGATCCTGGTGTAAATCCGCACTCCAATATACGATGGGGTAATATGGTGGAGAACATCATCACGTTTTGGAGTTTGGATTTACACCAGGATCTAAGTCAACAGCACTACTGGCTTGGACTTAAGTTTTCTTATGATAGAGTGTTTGTGGTATATGTAGTAACACTAAGCACATAGCACTTTAGTTCTAGTTTGTATATCAATTGAAAGTTCTACTGGTGTGTGGACAGGCTTTAAAGGAGAACTATGGGGTCAGTGTTTTTCCCCATAGTTCTCCTTAGGGTAACGCGAGGACACAAACTAGCGTCCTCCCGTCACCCTACGCTCAGTATACCGCGAGCTACGCCCAGCTGCGTGAGTGACAGCTGGCTCTGCCTATCTAGAGGCAGAGCCAGCTGTACCCGCCCCCCTCCCCCATCTGTTCCGTCAGTCAGTGCTGGCGGAGCGGGGAATCCAGCCCCTCCCCTGTCACGACAGAGAGCCGTGACAGGATCGAGAGGTGAGCGAACGCCGGTATGTGTTCGCTCACTTCCCGATCTACTGAGCCGACCTGTGACAGTCTCATTGTCACAGGTCGGCTAGAACTATGAGGTGAGTGAAAAGCACCCACCTCATAGTTCTCCTTTAAGGAGCCCTAAAATGCTTTGTTGATTGACAGGCCATCATGAAATCTGGCCTTAGAATCTATCAGCAGCAGTCCGTTCACACATCTAGGACAGGAAAGTGCAGAATTTACTTTCAGGAATATCAATACCTCCAGGAGCTTTTTACAGCTGCCGAGCTCCTTCTTCAGATTGTCTTCTGCCAAATCACGAGATCTTTCCTCCAGGCGCAGACGTTTATCCAGAGTGAATATGTCACACTTGAAACCCAGAGACAGGCGCAGGAACTCAGTCTGACCACACAGGAAAAAAAGAAAAGAAAAGAAAAAACAGGAATTCCCTTTAGCTGGAACGGTTAAGTAAAAGCAATTGTCAGAAAAGAAACTGGCTGGGTGGAGATGGCCGCGTCCATTCTCTTAGGATTTTATTAGCAGGCTCTTCAGTTCCTTTTAACAACTTCACCATAACAAGACCAGCTTACTTGTAACTTCAGAACTGTAGTACCTACTCATATCCTGTAGATGGCAGTGCTGGTATAGAGAATAGTAAATAGTTTTTTGGGTTTTAGATGGCGTGGTGACGAGTTAGAACCCCTGTTGGGTTTTTAATGGTTGACGTTTGTAGGAGAGCTCCAAGAGATATTATTTACAGTCCAGATTAAGTTAATTCATCACATTAGGTGTGCTGCTAAACCAGCAATCAGAGCATACCTAAGACTTTTGTAAGCTTCAAACACGATCTGCACTCCCATACAAGTCTATAGGAATGGAAAACCTGCTTAGATCAATTGCAGGTCAGAAGGAGGTCAACTGCAGATCAAATCATCAATCAATGAATTCTGAATGATCTCAAGCCAATGCCATTGACATAAGCCCTTTGACAAAGGCCCCCTCCTATTAATATTATAACACCGCGATTCTCAAACGTTTGCCTAGACCTTCTTCTCCAGTGCAGCATTGGCCCCAATGAAGGGAGCCTCTTCAGTCCCCTGAAACATGTTGGTGGGTAAATTACTGGAGTACTAAACATCCTCTGCACTGCCAATAATATTTTGGCGCTTTATTCGAGACCTTACCCTTGAAGGCCGAGTCAGGATACTTTGCTGCACTTGAAAGCTGCCCTAAAAACAACAATTGCAGAATGAGGCTACTCCCCTACATCGGGGTCCAGCTCTGCACCACCTCAGGTCCTCATCCGAGGTTTTGATTGCGATGTTCCTGCTGGGAAGACTTGACATATCTGTCACCCCAATATAAAGTAATGGGAATTGCAACATTTTACCAAAACAGGAATATAGGAAAATCTTCCAATGGGGACAGTGGTGACAACTATGAGGGGAATTCTTTTCACTTCCTGACGTGTCCAATAGGACACATGGGGCAAAAAAACAGATTTTTTACATGTGAGCACACCAACTCGAGCGTACTAAATCAACCCTCCCTCCAATAGAGACTCACCTCCAACTCCTTGTCATTGTTTGATGTGCTGCAAAGAAATGACAAAAGGGGAGCCGTGAGCTGATATTCCCAGGACAATTTACATGTAACTATTATCAGACAGAACTTACTGGTTGTCCTCGGTACACTTTGAGTTTATTTTAAGCAATGGTGATGTTCCAACCACTGCAAAAAAAAAAAATGAAATAAAAAAAAAATGTAAATAAAACAATTATTTTGTTCAATTATTATTTATATATGATCTCTTCTTCTCGCTTTGTTTAGATTTTCTAACATTCAATGAAAATGTAAAAGTCTGTAAACCACAACACTGAACTTCTCTCATTTGCTCCTTTTTGGTCTGTTTAATATTTAATTGAAAGAGTTTTAATTATACTTGTTCAATAAGTGCAAAAATATCTCTCGATTCTGCCAGAAATCCAGTGAACTGGTGACCTCCTGTGCTCTCTGCCTAGGCCACTCTTTTCAGTTACATTGTTCCCAGCCAGCTGTGGACTTCAGAAACACCACCCCCTATTTTTTGCAGAAGAGGAGAGTGAGCGGTATGGTGTCATCCTGTCCTAGGGTGACACACACTGCTCCTCCATAGATAAGCAAGCGTTGTCACCCTATGACAGGAATGCGTTACTGGCAGGATCACCAGGGGAAAATAGACAACACTCTACACAGGTTGACAATGCTGCTGTCAAAAGGATGGCTACACTTCTATTACATAGATGCAATGGAGAAGTGAGAGTAGTCACCCTAAGGCCTGAAGTTTCTTAATGGCAGGACCACCAGGTGAAAATAAAGGAAAGGCCTGAAAAAAGTAAAAAAAAACTGATGCAGCCACCACATCCAAGGATTGGTAAGTTGCAATGAATGCCTGTTTAGATTCACTTTAAGCAATGGTGGAAAGTATTTCAGCTGTAGTTGTAACATTGCAACACTTCATGTATGGACTTCCTCTATCAAATATACACTGTTGGCATTGAAAAAGCTCAGAGACCATAGGAAATATCTATGGCCACTAGATGCAGCTGAGGAGCATAGGAAATATCTATGACCACTAGATGGAGCTGAGGAGCATTGTATTTATGGCCACTAGATGGAGCAAAGGAGCATAGGAAATATTTATGGCCACTAGATGGAGCAAAGGAGCATAGGAAATATTTATGGCCACTAGATAGAGCTGAGGAGCATAGGAATTATTCATGGCCACTAGATGGAGCATAGGAATTATTCATGGCCACTAGATGGAGCTGAGGAGCATAGGAATTATTCATGGCCACTAGATGGAGCTGAGGAGCATAGGAAATATTTATGGCCACTAGATGGAGCAAAGGAGCATAGGAAATATTTATGGCCACTAGATAGAGCTGAGGAGCATAGGAATTATTCATGGCCACTAGATGGAGCTGAGGCGCATAGGAAATAAGTATTTCCCATGCGCCTCAGCTCCATCTAGTGGCCTTAGTGCAGTTTTACATTACATTCGACCTGAAAAGAAAATATACCAGGAACATTTGTTTTTGCCTATTCACAAAGAACAAATGTCCTCACAGTTACACAGTGAATGGCTCTGCAAATTGTTTATAAATAGACCCCTTAGTGTTCACAGGTGGACTGATCATAATTAATTTTCCATATTGTATTTAGCAATAGTAATGAATCATCTGGACACTGATAGGCATACAAATCACTCACCTTCTGTAAGGGACATTTTAGTCTCTCCAGCCAATTCCTTCTCTGGATTGGGCTGTATGTGAAAAAAAAAAGAAATTAAATGAAACAAATCTCTCTCATACTGGACAACAAATATTGTAAATTTTCCAGATTTAACACTTCTTTCCCCAGACTTTATTCCCGAGATTTACTTTGTCATTTTCCACACAGTTGTCCCCAAATTACAAAGTCAATGCAAGAATGGTTTCCCGCAATTGGCAAGTAAAACCATTTAGTGCGATTTAAATAAAACAAGAGAATTCTTAAGCATTAGAGGAAGTTGTGGGGGAAGTTTCTGCTCATGTATTAGGAGTGTCGGAGCACCAGTGACAGGATCTGATTGGCTCTGGTGATGGTACAATAAATGATACAATATTAGGGAAATGTCTGATTCACTGAACTGCCTTTCATAACTCTACGGACACAAATCAGAATTGCACATATTAAACTTGCAATCCTTTTTTCTAGGGATGCACCGATACCAAGCACCGTACTCGGTACAAGTACAGATACTTTTATAGCTCCAACACTAGACTAGAGAAAAATGCCAAAGTTAGGAGGCAGCTGTCATTTGTAAGGAGCACACGGAGCTCCTGGGATTTGTACATCTCTGTTTTAACGTATTATTTTGTTTTTTCTAAACATACCGTATATACTCGAGTATAAGCCGAGATTTTCAGCCCATTTTTTTGGGTGAAAAGTGCCCCCCTCGGCTTATACTCGAGTCAGCGCCAGCGCGTCTTCTTACTTACCTCGCCGAGCGTCGCGTCACTGCTGCTCCGGTGTGCGGCGCTCCGAGCGAGGTCATCTGGCAGTCTCCGGGTCCTAATTTAGGTGGCCGGAGACTGCCAGATGACCC
>NW_017307563.1:262509-273479 GCF_000935625.1 Nanorana parkeri
AATATGAATGGGTTAAATGATCCGTAGTACATGATATGTAGCCCTGTACCCCCTTTTCCACTTACAGAGCTAGGTTATTTTTCTTTTAAATAAATATTAATGTAATTTTATTGGTATCTATCTACCATTAGCTGCCTCATTTCCCATTTCCCTCGGCTTATATTCGGGTCAATACTTTTTCCCAGTTTTTTTTGGTAAAATTAGGTACCTCGGCTTATATTCGGGACGGCTTATACTCGAGTATATACGGTATATAAAAGGGATGAACAGATACCATTTTTCCAAGTACGAGTACTGATACTTGTCCAAGTCCTCCCAGATACAAGTACTGATACATGTTTATTGTCATGTGACAGTTTTTGTAAAACAATACCGACTAATGATTTCAGGACAGTGGTGGAGCGCCAGAGCCCGGTCCCAGCTGCAACCGCTGCAACCTTCGTAGTTCTCATGAAAATGGCAAGTATCGGCATTGGTATCTGAACTGGTATCTGGACATCCCTATTTTTTCCCAATAATGAATCCAGAATATATATATTGCCCAGCAATGTACAGTATCTCTTTAAATTTTTGTTCAAGCATCATGTTTCTGAAAAAAAACAAAAAAAACTGTTTCCCTGAACTTCCTGTTCGGTACAAGATCACAGGGAATAGAGCAGTCTACAGCAGTCGTCCATCTATTAGGAGGAAGAAGACGGGAGGAAGAAGACGGGAGGAAGAAGACGGGAGGAAGAAGACGGGAGGAAGAAGACGGGAGTGTCTTGCCTTACTGTGTCTATGTATTTGTGGACGGACACACACAGCTTATTAGCACACACAAAAGGGGCTCCATAGGACCCTGCAAGGGAAAGGAGCCCCCCTAAAACAGGATATCAGGCCAGTGCTCAGGGAGACCAGCTGAATCTGCACGAAGCTAAAACTTTTAAACACCAATGGCAGCATCCATTGTAAGTGATTTCATCAGCATTTGAAACCGCTTAAAAACCTTTTGAGTTTGACATCACTTTAACTGTTTCGTTAAACACAATGGGGCTGAGCTGATCCTGTTAAAGGAGAACTATGGAGGTAAGTGTTTTTCCCCATAGTTCTCCTGAGGGTCATGGGAGGCAAACTAGCTGCCTCCCGTGACCCAAAGCCCAGTATATAACGAGCTACAGCTCGTGGTATACCGAGACCGCCAGAGCTGGGACGGATCCCGACATTACTGTCGAGATCCACCCAGTTGCGTGAGTAACAGCCCCCGTCCGTTCCACCAGTCAGCGCTGGAGGATCGGACAGGGGAGGGGGAGAATCCCTGCAGGGAGCCGTGAGTGACAGTCACGGCTCTCTGCAGGGACAGGATCAAGAAATGAGCGAGTGGCGGTAAGTGTTCGCTCACTTCACGATCTATTGAGCCGACCTGTGACGGTCTCATTGTCACAGGTCGGCTAGAACTATGAGGATTAGTGATTTTCACTCGCCTCATAGTTCTCCTTTAACTCAAAGTAAATGTTCACTGAGCTTATTCAAACGGCCAAGCTGTGTTCACTTTGAATGCCCAATCGCATGCAAGGGAAATATATATAAAAAAAAAAACCACAATGTCCTTACTTGATCATAATTGAATCATTGCTGTGAGCATTTCGTGAACATTTCATATGCTCCATGAACAGTCCCAGAAAGGCATTGATTTCATGGAAGCACATGGGCAACAGTACACTACAGTCCCAGCAATCCATATGTACTATTCTCCATGAACAGTCTCTACCCCTTCAATGATAAGCTATTGAAGACACATACCGATTCTACATCCTTGGTAGTACCCGAATCTTGCGAGGTGTCAGGATGGATGATCGTAGCTGAAAGATAGAGCCACAGGTCAAAGCGGAACTCAAGTGTCAACACAAAGCAATATAACCCTTCTTACTGGGATGGGTGAAGAGTAATAGAAAAGATACTGAAAATGCTGCTCAGGGTCCTTCCAATGCTGATCACATGGTTAAAGCCTAGGCAATGGCTCATGTGATTTCTACTGAAGGAAAGCCACTCTGAACATGGACCCTCCTTAGAGATCATGTGACAAATGCCAAGGTCTATGGAACAACAATTTCCCCAGAAACAGTAATCCATCTACGTGTATGTGGGCAGCCTTAGCTAACAGCCGAGTGTGTGTTCATTTTATTAACTTGCTGAATCCTGATGACATTTGACCTCCAACCAGACAGAGATCACAATTAATTTTTTTTTTTTTTTTACCGTCACTGGAAGCTTCGCTGGAATATTCCGCCATGTTGTCCTTCTCACCCGATTCTCTACACCCGGATTTATCCTTCCCCATTGTCAGCGAGTCAGTTTCTGCTCCTGTTATAAAAACAAAGAGTGATGGAACTATTATCGGGGTTTGTAGATTTCTGGCTTCCTTCCCACAGGCTCCATTACCGTTATCAGTCACAAGGTCACACAATATATATTCAGCGCGGAGATCTGTGGATGTCATTGTGGGATCAGGGAGTGCCAGAGCTCCAACTCACCTATAGAGAGTCCTGGAGAACTCCCGGAGTTCAGGGAGACCCGGGCGGGCACAGGACAGTGCCTACTGAGACTTGCTTTGAGGGATCCATGGTATGTGCACACTTCTATTTCAGAATAACAAACAATTCAAAATCCTCCATTGAAAGCAAAAATGTTCTGTGGTGTTTATGAATTGTAGATTGTAAATCGCCCAGAAAAGGAGGCGGGGGCCTCAAGCGAGAGAGAGGCCGCGGGGGCCTCAAGCGAGAGAGAGGCCGCGGGGGCCTCAAGCGAGAGAGAGGCCGCGGGCAAAAGAAAAAGGGCAGAGCAAAACAAAAACAATAAAAAAACAGAATGGGGGACAGAAGAACGAGAGAGGGTGAGGACAGAAGAGCCAAGAACGTGACAGTGAAAAGGAAAGGCCCCATTAGGTGTGCAGGTCCTACTAACTGGGTGGATGAGACATTATTCAGTGCAGGCGCAGAACTGCGCCCAGTTATACAACCAGCAGTCATGTCCTGTAGCTGGGAGATATTTCCCAAATATAAGATCACTTTGTGTTATTTCTTGTGGTTTTGGACCCCAAAATATTTTGGAGGCAACACCGGCAGCAGCAAATCCTGTTTGGATTTTATCAGGGAGCGTTCTCTAAATTATTTACACAACAAAACTTCACTTCCATTAACAGCTCCGCAAATGTTTATGTCACGTCAGTGTTTATAGGAAAACACAATCTCTAATCACTAATCTGTATTCATTCAAAGCTGAAGCTTAATCTGCTTACATTTCGCCTTCCGTGGTTCCTCCCTCCTCCTCATCAACATCCTAATGAAACCTTTTTCCATTTTTATTAAATACCTCATCAGTCGCTGTGCTTCTCTATGCAATGTGGGCAAATCATGGTTAGTAGGAGGGGCCTGCATACTACAATTTTAATATTTCAGTCACCGTACGGCAGCACACCGATCACTCGTGTGAACAGAACCATTGACAAGAAGGAAAAGATTTTCGGACCAATCTGAAACAGTAACACACTATACAGTGGTGTATTTTGGTTTTGTGCTGCTCTAGGCAAGACTAAACTTTGCACCCCCAATCTCTAAACCCCATCTGTAAACGCCACCTCTTCCTCTCTGTGCATTAAAAGTGTATGAGTGCCTATATTTTGTTGGAAGCCCGCTGCACAGGGGGGGTTCATGGCTTTATGCAGGTGGCGGGGTTCCCCTGAAAGATGTGCGACCGTCACTGTAAAAACAGGCAATGTGAGGTCCCCAGAAGGCTGCCACAAGGCCCTCAGCAAAGCACAGTACCTTACAGCAGCCAAATCTATTAAAAAACATTTAAAGGGCCGGTATCTGTTTTTAGTATCTGGCCACTTTCACGAGTACTCATCAAAATGCGCCGTTTCAGTTCATTCCTTGCGTTTCTTACTGCTCCCTATGGAAAGTGCTGCCCAAGGCAAATGCCTTGTTTGCCTTGCGTTAGAAACACCTCTGACACTATATACACACAATACATCGGGAGTGAATGGAGCCCAAACCATTCACCAAATCTCTTACCAGGTACCGCTGTCATGTCATCCAGCCGCACGCCAGCAGGGGAGGAGTTTGTGATCACCAAAGAGCTGCGAAAGAAACACACAAGACCATGAGCCTAAAGGGAAACAGACAAAGAACCTAAAAATGTATCAACTCCAGAAACGATAGAATTCTATAACCTTGTATTGTCCACAGCTGCTGGAGCATGTTCCCTGATCTCCTGAAACACAAAGCAGGAGGAGTTTTTATTCAGCGGCTTTAGTATAAACTGCAACACTGTATACAAATCTTTGAAGGGTTAACAACATATAAAAAACATCCACAATGTGGCCATTTACATGCATGTCAGGGGCACTATGCTGCCTGGAGAGCCTGCCAGTAGCAGCACTTCCTGTTGCAGGCCGACAACGATAAGCTCCTGACTCACAATTAGCAGTGGTTAGGTACTTGTTCACACCAAATGCAGACCAGACCTGCATGAGTTTCTGCACACGCAGTGCAGTGGGTTTTGCGCTGTTTTTGATGCGTTCCGGGCTGGGTTTTTTTTAGTCTAAAATGGACTTTCAGTGCATTCCAGGGCATTTGCGTGCATTTTTTATGCGTTTGCATGCGTTCCAGAGCAGGAAAAATAGGGCTTGCTGCAGTTTTTTTTACATGCGCTGGAACTGAATGCTGCGGTGTAAACTAGAGCCCAAAATACCATTGGAAAACATTGGACGCAGTTTTGATCCGGTCTAACTGCTCTGCTCCTGGAACGCGCTTGGTGTGAACTAGCCCTTAGCAGAGGTGTTGTCAGCCTGCCCTGTCCTACGCATCCTGACAGGCAGCCCAACACGGCAGGCTGACAATGCTGCTCCTAATTATGAGGCAAAGGCTTAGCATTATTAGCCTGCAACAGGAACAGGAAGTTCTGTTACTGGCAGATCTCCAAGTAAGAAACTTTGTAACCGATTAACCAAAAAAGTGCCAGGAATTGTTTTTTTTTGTAAACATGACGGCCATTCTTTTTTTTTTAATTTCAGCTGTATGAACTCTGGAACCATGAGCTGAGTACATCCTCCCCTGATGCAAATCAATTCTATTTATTGTCAGCTAATTTGAATCCTTTCCTGCGAAAGTACAGGAGAGACATTGTGTGAGAAGAGACGCGAGGCACAGGAAGAGACTCAAATCAACTCTAGAAGGAAATAGATTTATTTGAAATAAAATCATACATATATTTTAAAATAATAAAACAAATATATATATATATATAGATATATATATAAATGGGTAAGCCGTATTAGTCCAGGTTGTAATCAAAAGTATTCTAACCCCATTGCAATTCAGGTTTATTTTAAATTAAAATATCAGTGAACTGGAGGCCATGGCTCATGAGGAATATGCCAATATTCCTCAGGAACATGACCAGAAGCTGGTGTCTGGCTATGCACCTAGTTTGCAGCAGGTCATAAGAGCAAAAGGGTGTTCTGCTAAGTACTAAAGATGCTTGTCATGAAGAGATTGAATAATTTCGAGACTGTAGAAGTCAATAAAAGTTGCATTTTCAGTTGAATTTTGCTCTGTGCTCTCCCTTGTGATCCTGTACTGAGAAGGATATTCAGGGAAGCAAAGCTGAGAGAGTTGGAGCTATTTTCAAACATGATAACTGCACGTACTTGAGAAGAAATGTCAAGAAATACTTTGCTGGACAATGTACATTTGTTTGATCTGCATTCATTATTGAAAAAAGATTGAGGGTTTAATATTACTTTAACTCAAGGATATGGATCTTCATGTTCATGCATTGTGATTGTAATGATTACAAATAAAGACTCTCACCCCTGATGTTTTATTTTTGTGACAACTTCCAACCTACCGATAGCTATTGGTAAATATTGGCCACATACACTGCCAGCAGGCAGGGTGTGAGAGTCCACAAGAAGTTACCAGGGGATAAAAATGTCACAAACCAAACATTTGTCAATACCCCCATTAGGCCAGTCAGTAAGATCCAAGTCAAATCTCCCACCAATCCGATCTTTCTTCTCTAAACATAAAAATACAAGTGACGGCATGGTCACCGTTCACAGGCTATAGAGCGTTTGATGCTCTGCCGCTCTTCTGGAGCTCCGGAGGAATTTGTATATTTAAATTTTCTCTCCTTTATGACTCCATTAAAAGGCATACAGCTGACAGCAAGATTTACCCTACTTACATAAAGGCCGCATATTCCAGCGATGCTTAAACTGTGTTTGTTTTAGCCCTAATCTTCCAGAGAACACTTCAAATTATTACATTACACAGAGATCCCGTCCCGGGCTCGGGAAACACACAATTCCCAATCTTAGGACAGAAAAAAACCCTCAAATACAATTCCTTTGTCTAAAAGAAACATTAATGGGGCCATAAAATCAACACCGACACCCAATTTACCATCTCTGGGGTCAGGCTTACACTAAACGTTGTGATGGATGATTTAGAAGAAATATTTAAGGGAAGTTCACGTATATTTAACAGCAGATTATGGGATCTCTCATGCCTGTTATAAAGTGACAAAGAGAATATTATAGTGGTTTAATATTTGTGCCTCTTTTCACATTTATTTTGGTAAACTCAAAAACTAAAAAAGGTTTAAAAAGCACAAAATGTTAAATTATATTTTCTTTTTGTGTGTTCTTATATCCAGCCTGCAGGTGGCACTAGGGCTGCAACAACGAATCGATTATAAAATCGATAATAGTTGGCAACGATTCTCATTGATTAGTTGGGGGGGAAGGAAAGGAGAAAGGAAATAAGGAGAAAAGGAAAAAAGGAAAAGGCGAGGCGAAAGGAAAGAGAAAAGAGTTTTTTTAAAACAAACAATCCAATAATTAAATTAATTGAAAAAATTAAAAATCGGGCAACTAATCGATTATAAAAATAATTAGCTGCAGCACTTTATGCTCCTTTTCATAATGTCCTCCAATAGCAGCTCCTGTGTTTAAAAAAGTCAGATCTTTCAGGAGCTCAATAGCTGAAGCTTACACATACTAGTACATAAAGCAAGGGTTAAGACTACCCACCGTTTGGCTCAATTTCAATGAAACAGAGCAAGCTTTGAAGCGGAACTTTACTTAATAGATACACTCGCTATACTCGCTAACCTTGCACTCCTCTTCTACTCAGTAATCTTCATCAAGAATCTTCTTTATGCTTATTTTGTCATCTTGCCTGCTCCCCCAGCTGTCATTCTCACCTAGGCAAGAATGACATCTACTCCACTATGAATCCTCCTGGGCTATGCATGTCACACATCCCAGGGTGCTTTTGGTTCCATAGAGCAGCTGAAGTGGTGGGGGCAGAGCTGACAGTGAATCAGGGGCTGGCTGCCTGAACCAGGGAGTGACAGCTGGCTCCCAATGATATCAGAAACAAAAATATGGTGGTGCAGGACCAGGTATATGGCAATGATGCAGCAGATTGTAGCAAGACAAAGTGGGGCTCACAGGGCAGGTATGTTAATTATGCATTACAAAAGTTAAAAGATACTAGTTTGAAAAAAAAAAAAAGCCACACACGCACATACACAAGTGGTGAAATTCTTCTTTAAGGTAGGCAGCTACCTCTGTGCTCTCTCTCCACCTAACCTATCTATAGTGCTCTGGGAATCCTTTGTCAATCATGCAGGACCAAATGTTCCACAATGTGGCACTGCCGAATCCAATGAGCTTATTTTATTTTTAAACCTTAAGAGACGCCAAGATGTTCTGTCTGTCTCCTTGAGGTTGGCACAGTGCTCTTGCCGACTCCACAGGAGCCCTGGAACGCATCAATATGTACACAACGTTCATGGAGTTATGTGACAAAATGTGGAAAGTCATGTCCTCCTCCAGCTTCTTGCCAGCTAGTAAGAGCATTATTATCATTCCTGAGAGTAACACCATTATTTCCCCTGACAGGACAGTAAAATTCAGAATCACAAATGGTCTGAAAACATCCAAACCACAAATTAAATCACACAGCGATAAAAGGATAACATACAATGATGAGGAGGAGGCGAGCGAAGAGACAATATGCAATAATCATATGCAGGTTATATATGTGTAGAGAACGATTAACATCAACTATCTTGGAAACCCAGAACACTCACCCTATAGGAAAATTTTACTGGACACAAAATTGGGCAGAAAAGCAATTTGTCTTTAGGCCTCAAGAAGGAGAAAACAGTTTTGCATTTTCAAATTGTTTAACAAAGTGCCAAAATTATAGTTTTCGGGAAAGAAGAATATTTGAGGCCCTGGGAAGAGTCTTTAGTTCTTTTTGATCCGAGTCTGGAGACCACTCACTGGTTTATTGGCTTAGGCAGCTCAACAATAGTGGGTCACCACTGGGAGATGCCGGAAGCAACTCAGATATTGGATAAGAAAAGGAAGTTGAGCCCCAGACTGATGAGATGTCAGTCCATGAAATGTTTATTTTGATCACACAGCAATGGATTTCAGGGGCAGACAAGTCCTTTCATCAGGGCTCAAAACAGTAGGGTGGAGGACATGGACTCCATGAGCCCACTTACGCCCACGTTTTCTTACTTTGGGAAAGTAATGCTGATTGTAGACCATTTCCAAATCACAATTCTGAGCACATACTATACCCCCCCCCCAACTGGTTTGGAGCCCTGTTGAAGAGTGATGCGTCCTTCCCCAAACCTAAAAATATAGGACAGCAGACCCCGTTCTCAAAAGCTCACCAAACTCTGGCAAGTGTGGTTAACAATGTAAAGGGTGCTCAGATAATGGGCCCTCTCTCACCAGAGCTTTACCCCGAAATAGGTTGCACTTTTGTGATCTCATAAGGTCTCCTGTTAAGGACTTTTTCTTTGAAGGTGTTTTCTCTCCGTGGAACACTCTTCCCTCATATCCTGATATTGTAGCAACCTGATATTGTACATTGTGTTATGCATAGACTAGACACAGAGCTTTCTATTGTATCATACGTCTCACACAGTTTTAAGCTGTGCGAATGTGTGTAGTGTTAATGTACGTTATTGTTTTTGGATTGTTAAATAACTGCAAAATAAACACCTTAAAAGCATGCAAGTTTGCACTGGGCGATACTTTGTTTATTCCTAAGAAGAAGGGAAAAGAGAGAGGAGGGTTGGCAGTATTTGTTGGGTAAATTAAGACTTGTTGCAAGTTTTATTATTATAGAGATAAGTTCGGAATTTTTGCCTAGAAAAGGTGCCAGCCCTAGCTGCAGGTGCCGGCGGTCTCATGGGAAATAACAATTGCACAGGCTTAGCCAGTTTATGTCAGCCAGGGTCATGAAGGGACCTACAAAAAAACATTCCCTAATCCAACTGGGCAGATCATGTCTATAGGGACCTCAAACCGATCATGACCAGAGCTCATTAGAGGCCTAGATGAGCAGTCTAAATTTGGCAGCATCAGTAGTTGTCCATTGACTTGACAAAAACATATTTGTTTTTTTGGACTGTAATCCAAAGTGACAGCTGCTATTGGTAGGTTAGTTTGCAAACAAGCCTCATGTAATCACCATGAACAGAAGGCACTCATGGTATTCAAATGGTTGAGAACCACACAGATTGTTTACGAAGTGTTGGGTCTTTCAGATCTAGGAGCGCACACACAGGTGAGAACATCAACAACTCCTATACCATGGAAAGTAGATTTACAGTTTTAAAAAATAGGGAACTGTGCCTTTGAACATAAAATACAGATTGCAGGTATGAAAAAGGTTTTTTTTTTAGAAAAGCCTCAGAGATTGCCACCAGGGAGTGGCAAGTATAATTTTTTTTGCAATATTTTTAGCATTTGATTAAAAAAAAAACAAAAAAAAAAACACATAAATTGAAGTGTTTTAGTTTTTATTGTTTTTTTTCTATCAGTAATACCCCAAACCTTCTACACTCTATTCAGCCCAGCGCTTACCTTGGATAAAGTTTTTTCCATTGCAGGACAGTCAGGATCGTGCACATCAGTCTGAATACCCAGAGACACTTGTGTGGACCTGCCAGAAAAAAAAAAAATCACAATGACCTGAAGGTGAGTTTTATTTGTAAAATGTTTTTTTTTTTTTTAAAAGGCATTCAATTTCAGACATCATTTCAGAGCCAACACAGTGTATGATCTGCAGGTTTAAAGGCCCGCTATAGGGAAAAATATTGTATGCTGGTAACTCTATAGGGTGAATACCTTTAATGACAGGATTCAGTATATTACATTTATTTTATTTCTTCAAAAGCAATGTTTATATTATTCCCAGAATCCCCACATAAAGACCAAGCTGGCCAGCAAAAGTGACAGTTACATGAGTTGGGACAACCATATGACACTGCCAAGTGTGTCTAAATCCATTTTTATTGATATGGTTTAAACTTTTTTTTTTTTTTTCCTTGTGGGAAAAAATTTACAATGCATCTAAACCCCAATAATGAACTTCTTATTTGCTCCCTTACAGTCTGGTAAATAGATAATTGAAAGTCTTTCTACATCTGCTTAAGAAGTAAAAATACTGGTTGATTGTGCTAGAAATCTTGTTAGCCAATAACTTCCTTTGCACAAGCAGGGGTTATGGGAATGGGGAGCATGATGAGATGATGATTATGATGATGATTTGTTATTATTATGCAGGATTTATATAGCGCCAACAGTTTGCACAGCGCTTTACAATATGAGGAAGACATTACAATCACAATACAATTCAAGACAAGATGGTGAGGGCCCTGCCCCTGAGGGCTATCTAAAAAGGGAGGGGCAAGTGATACATGAGGAGGTAGCTGTGTGGGGATGGATTGTTTGAGAAAGTGATGGTTCAGTGGTCAGGTTGAGGCGGGATAAGCTACCCTGAAGAGATGAGTCTTCAGGGATCGCCTAAAGGCAGACTGAGTAGGAGATAGCTGGGCAGGCGGGGGTAGGGAGTTCCAAAGGATGGGAGAGACTCTAGGTAAGTCTTGGAGATGGA
>NW_017307563.1:274462-276472 GCF_000935625.1 Nanorana parkeri
TTCTTTTTAATGCATATGAAAATAGGCAGGTCAAACAACACGTGCTTAAGAATTCAGAGCTGACAATATACTGTCAAAAAGAGGTAGGAGCACAATACATTTCTGACACAAACAATTATTTTTGTGCAATTGCATTGTTTAAAGGGACAATATGCTCACACCATACGCTTAGCATGTTAGCTGGGCTTTAATTTGCTGGTCTCTTACTAAAGGTCTATTTAAAAATTAAATCTCAATCTAACACTACCCTTCTCACAGGGTGACAATATTGCTGTGCAATTCCCCTGCAGACTCTTCTCCCCCTGGACCTTCTCACCCTGGTAAACAAGTAATAAAACTAGGTTACGAGTGGAGGGGAGACGACGACGACTAAGCAAAACAAAAACTGCTGTGTTAATACTACTGACGGATTGCATCATATAGTCATGGGTATTGACCTTTGCAAAACATTTTAACAGGCAAACACTATATCTGCATTGAAATAGTGCCTACAGATAATGTGATATACCTGTACTTGAACAATTGGCATATAAACTTCATATGATTCATTAACACACTCACTCTATATAAATTAAAATGCAGATTTGTCACGTGAAAGAAGTCCACACCTACATTTATCACCTCCCCAAATCCATGAAATTACAATCCGGAGTTCCAGATTAGTTGCCAATAATTAGAATCTCCTTAAGCAGTATGCAGGTGGAACCGGTCTTCTCCTAAACCACAGATATCTAGGGTCTGGTGTAGACTTTACTAGTGACGTGCATGGTGTCATCATGCCAAGATCAATAGAGCTCTCTAAGGCCCTCAAAAAGGAAGTCTGGCAAGGGGTTTAAAGAGATCCAAATTATTGGAGATCAATCAATCCACTGTATATATAAAAAAAAAAATCTACAAGTGGCATAAACATCAAACAACTACTGATTTGACGAAGACTAGCCGACCCGGCAAACTCTGCCCAAGAGCTGACTGTTTGATGAACCTCAACTATTAAATCTCAGGATCTGCAGGTAACACATGCAACAGTTGGTGTCAAAATTGAATGCACAGGGCTGCCCCTATAATGAGGCAGTCTGACACTGTGGCCTCAGGCGGCATCTTGTGGAGGAGGCGGCAGGCAGAGTGGCATGACGGCTCTGCTGCACAATGCTTGGTGTGCCTGCCACCCCTTTCCAGCCACAGCGCCCCGGGTTGCCAAGAGCCAGGTGGTAAGATGTGTGAGGCCCATACACTTGTCTGCCTAGCTCTGAGCAACCTGGGACGCCCTTGCCCACATCCCACTGAGATCCTGGCAGCCAGTGATGTCACTGGTGGCCAGGAGCTTAGCAGAACACTGGCAAAAAAGATGGCACCGCTTTAACCTATATGGCAGGTGTGCCAGGAAAAAAGCCTTTACTGTCCTAGGAAAAAGCCTTTGCTGTCCAAAACAAACATTAGAGAAAGACTACAGTTTGCCATTGAACACATAGACAAAGAGCAAGCCTTCTGAAACAACGTGCTGTTGATGAGTGATTGGCCAAAGTAACAGGCATGTTTGGCTCAAACCAAAGAGCATTTCAGGAGAAGAACCTCATACCAACTGTGAAGCATGTTGGTGAAAAAAAATGTCATGCTGCTTCAGGGCCTGGGTAGCTGGCAGTAATTGAGTCAACTATACGTTATGTATCATATCAAAATGTGCTTGATGAGACGGTGAGGGTGTAACTGTTGAAAAGCTGAACTAGAAATGGATCTTTCAGCGTAATAATGATATAGAGCACACTACCAAGAAGCAAGGAATGGCTCAAAAAAACAAAACAAAAAACAAAAAGGGAGCGCTATTAATTGGTCTAGTCAAACCCCTGAATTGTATCCAATTGAAATGTTGAGGGGTTGGGTGGATTTGAAATGGGCAGCTCAGACAAGAAAAACAAACATGCGACTGTAGGAAATTTCCATGGCAGAGCGGTCAAATAAAATAAAAAAAAGGTTGATGTCAAGGCGCAGTGGGCATTTGGCAAAAAAGGCGGC
>NW_017307563.1:278435-287316 GCF_000935625.1 Nanorana parkeri
AAAAAATAAATAAAATACATGTAAAAAAATGATGGAAAAAGCAAAATTCTCTTTCCCGTTTTTATTTAAGGATCACCTGTTTCTGTAGGTTCTGTTTGAATAAAAGATCTAATGTTTGCTTGTTTAAATATTCTGAAAGGTCGATTTCCATGGGGTGTACTTACTTTTTCACATATGCCATTTTATATTTTTTGCCCACAGTTCAGCTTTAAAATGTAAAAGAGGTCTGAGGAGGAATACACAGATCAAACATGTGAGGCTATCAGACATGAAGCTCACGGCGTGTAAACATACGCAGATTCCTCTCCCGCTCCTATTAATACTGAACATATTTGCTGAACAATCTGCCGTATTTACCAAAACAGACTTCAGCACCGGCCAACCGCGGCAGGTGTTCCAATTATACGGAGATGCAAAATGTAAACAGCAAATCGATGGGGCTCCCGACCTCGGGGATGACATAATGAAAGAGCGATACACCCAGAGGTTTCACCAACTCTCTTTTCTACTCGCTTCACCTAATCGGTGGAAACTGTTCTGGGTTTCCAAGAAGTTCTTTTTATTGTTGAATTTACCCTGAAAGTAGTTTTGATTTTCATACCCTTCACTTCCTGCCTCCCATTTGCATGGTTGTACCTTTACATGCATGCTCCCTGGTGGTTAAATCGGTATGCGAGACAGCGCAGTTAGCGTCCCGGCTACACATTGATTAGATTATGTCATGTTGATTACATTCAAATCCATCTAGAAATAAACATCATCATAACCTATAAACCAATTAGTGCTTTTCAATAGAATTCATAGAAAACATTGCAGTGAATTAAAACTGGAGCAGACAAAATCTGGAGCATCCGCACACAGCAACCAATCTCATTTTTAAATCTCATCTCTCATCAAATTTCGTTATTTCGGAATTCGATGTTCGGATCCAAAATTCAATTCGGTTCGGGTTTCGGATTCGAAATCTGAATTTTCGTTAGTTTCGGATGAGGTTTATGAATATTCGTTGCGACTACCACAGAAAACCATATACAGATATTAATACTAAAGCTGAATCTACTAGACCCGCATGGCATTTGGGATCCAAATTGCATTGCGGAGCTCCCGCATGCTATTCGAGTCTGGGAGCCATATACATGTATTACTAAAGCCGAGGCTTCCAGACCCGAATGGCATTCAGGAGCTCCCGAATGCAATTCGCAAATTCAGATCCTGAATGCCATTCGGGTCTAGGAGCCTCAGCATTAGTATTATATGTATATACCGTATATGGCTCCCGTAAAGAAAATTCATGTTCAGACCAATTCGGATGCATTAAACCAAAAAACACCCAAAAAATCTGATTGGCCAGAAAAGTCGCATGTCCGATTCAGCTTTGTTTTTGAACAAAATTCGGAAACGGAAATTCAGATTCCAACACATTCAAATGTGTCCGAATTTTGATTCCGAACGAAACGAATCGCACATGTCTACTAAAGATGCAACAGCTTTTCACCTTAAACAGACGCATGATTAAGAAGTGGTCCAGGTCGGGTTTTATTCGGTCCCAGTAACCACTCACAATGTAACCTCTATACAAAGTGTATACAGCAAACTAAATATGATCCAGTTAGGATTTTCAGCTACTTTATACAGGTGAAACTCGATTAGAATATCGTGCAAAGTTCATTTATTTCACTAATGCAACTTAAAAGGTGAAACTAATATATGAGAGAGACTCATTACATGCAAAGCAAGATAGTTCAAGCCGTGATTTGTCATAATTGTGATTATTATGGCTTACAGCTCATGAAAACCCCAAGAACCCCAAATCCACAACCTCAAAAAAGTAGATTATTACATGCAATCAATAAAACAAGGATTGTACATAGAACAATATCGGACCTCTGAAAAGTACAAGCATGCATATGTACTCAGTACTTGGTTTGGGCCCCTTTTGCAGCACTTACTGCAATTACTTTTGCACGATATTCTAATTATTCGAGTTTCACCTGTATACAGTCTATAAAAACCCGGCTTGTAATCCTAACCTCCCAAATGTAACCCTTTACCTCCAACCTAACCCCCAACACCATCTTTAAGCCTCATACAGAATACAGGCAGTCCCTGAGTTACATACTTTCGACTCCTACTTAAAAAAGGAGGCTATTACTGTACAGCAGGGGTAGTTGTAATGCTACACTGAGGTTTTTACTGCTGTCTTTATCCTCATTAGAAAGATGTAATCTCACTTCCTGTCATTGAGACAACAGGAAGTGAAAGGAAATCTACCTCTAGGAGGGGAAATTCAACCCTGTAAGAGTGATCATGAGAAAAAGGTGTCTCCACTGAAGCTTTATCACCCATCCTTGTTTCCACGACAACCCAAAATTCTCAAAATCCAATTGTCACGGGGACAGAAAGTGAGGTGAAATCTTCTGAACAGGGGCACACACAGCAAAACAAATGTTACAAGGGGTAAACCCTTCCCTATGCTATCCAAGACCAAACATTTTTTTTTTGGGGCTGGAGTTACACTTACATTTTTTTTTTACCTGTTTCAACTTACATACAAATTCAACTTAAGAACAAACCTACAGACCCGATCTTGTTTGTAACCTGGGGACTGACTGTATATACATCTCAACAGATAATACCAATAGATTCCTGCCAATTAGCACAATCATCAGCAGAAGAATGCAACCACAGCCAACAACTCTGTCCTGACGTGAATGTGGGCAATTCAACTGAGCGTCAATCGGAAGCTATTTTTAGACAACCTGAGGTCACATATAGTCAGACGAGTCAGCTTACACGGGGTGGACACCGGCTGCTCTATTAAACAATAAGGTTGGTTCAGTAGGATCAGCAATGTAAATACATGATTGAAAAGCACCACCCACATAACCCAGGTACACACCATTCAAAATAATGATCAACCTATAATCAAAGTCCCACCCACGTGTACCGGGTGCACAGCATTCCAAATAAGAAGGGCAAACCTATAATCAAAGCCCTATCCATGTGTGCCAATAAGCAGTCATAGATCCAGTATTCTATTAGGTATTAGGAAGTGAACTTGGAGGAACTGTGCATTCTCAGATCTTGAATACACACGCTCATGCCTAGTTAGTACCACACATTAGTCCTGCTAACCCAATAGAGCCACCAACTATCCATGTAGATGGCATGCTACTGACCCAATGTGCCATTGGAGGCCCACTAACAGATCACTATGGTTTTGGTTCTGACACAACGGAAGCAATTTTACTCCAACCGAATATGTAACAAAAAAGTCTATGATGGAACTGAGGGGGTAAACAGGGCTGAGACTCCCACCAGTGCCAGGCTGGTGGTACAGGAACTCAGCATACCAATGGTTGGAGGCCGGTGAAGAGGATGCTGGTCCGAGAATGGGAAACAGAGTACACACTGCAATACAAAACAATTGAAACTCCACAGGCACCGGGATTTACATGATTGTGTCTTTTTAGAGCCTGATCTCAGTCCAGGAAGTAGATGGTGATCCATCCTAGATGATGCCTGAACAAAGATGGCACCGTCCTTCTGGAGGGAAAAGCATATGAAGGCATTGTCAGAGGGAGAACTCCGATCTCTGTGAAAGGTAACAAATACCTGAAGTGTTAAACTGACACATTACCGAGCACGCATGCAGTTAATATAAAATAACGATATCTCCACTCAAACTATGGTGAACCTGAAATGCTTTTGGGGATTGCTGAGCATCATAAGGTACCAGGACGGGTGAGGTACAAGCACACCCAGTCACTGCTCTGTATGGTCGGTACGGAGTTACTCTGAACATCACATGTCATGACGATGTGTTCTCAGGTTCTTAAGTGGAACCACACAAATAGAAACAGACGATTCATACATCCTGTAATGGCTGAACTGAACTTTGTCGCCCTTGAAGCCCGGCTCTGTTTGTACAGGAAAGCACTAATTGCTTGTTTGCTGCGTGTTGACATATTTATGAAATCACCTCGCCCACGTGGTGGGTCACCGGCTTGTGTCTGCACACAATTCACTCTTCTAAAAACAACAGACTTCTTTGCAGACGAAATCAGTGCTGGGACTTAAACGTGCCACTTGGACAGACAATGTATCCCAATACAGAGGGGAATATACAGGAAAAACTAAAGACACTCTACACTGGGATTAGACCAAGCTACAGAATAGGAGGGCAAAACAGAGTGGACAAGGTGCATGCTCCATGAGAATCAGTGTTGGCAGCCTTGTAGTCACTACCTTGTTGGCCATATAGACCCCTACGGTACCATGCGGCCCTTTCAGACCCCAGTGGTGGGAGAGGGAGCATTGATTTGCAAAGGGACTATGATGACAATGATCTCCAACAAGACCACATAACACGTCTGCAGTCTCCGACCACCGCCTCCAACACGTCTGCAGTCTCCGACCACCGCCTCCAACACGTCTGCAGTCTCTGATCATGTCCTCTAGTATTCCTGCAATCTATGACAGTCTGCTGTAGCATTACATATACCGATGGGCGGCCCCATCCAACCTTTGGGCCCCCGGTACCTTAGAAATTGACACCCTCTTCTAGACTTCTAGCACTGAGCTGTAGACCCATTCCCACCCCCTGCTTATGTTCCACTATATAGCATTGGCCAGCAGGTAACCTGAGAAATGAGCACTCCCCTGCTCTTCACTTACTATTGGCAGATCCTTGTGTCACTCATATGTCACTGCTGGACTACTCTGCTGCAGCCCTAATGTAATACTCATAGTCATTGGCAGACCTGGCAGCTATGTTTGCAACTATTTCAGAGACACCGCTGAGTAAAAAAACATCACAGCTCCACTTTTATGGTGACAGTCTCTTTTTATATTAATTCTCAACCTTTAGGAGGGAAGTAGGTATGCGGACCATTACCAGTCCTTTGCTGGATGACCTCCATTTCCCCTTCCTGTGACACCTCACATACTCAGAATTGCGCAGTTGGTATTTTTTAGCAGAGCGGTGAGGGTCTGGAAAGTTTACTTGTGATTTGTTTATCTCCTCATTCTTTCCACACAGATGCATTGTCTGCTGAGCTTTGCATGTTCCGTTTATTACACCCAGGGGAAAAATATTCAAATGTCCCCTTATCCTTCCTGGCAGGCTTGCCCAGAGCCTAATGGCCATCCAACCAGAGGGGACATTAAGTCACATGACTTATGAAAATTGTGGCCGTTTCTGGCCACGATAACTCCTCTTCCTGTATTCAGAATATCCTGTTCTGTTTTATCCTTAAAAAAAAAAATCTCTAAGCACCATTTGCATATAACCTGACCGCATAGTCGCTCCGATGTCATTTCAGAAGACAGAACAGAAGTTATCTGCACAACAAATGCAGCTGGATTGAGTAAAAGCCCAACTGGATTTCCAGGTTAAAGGGTTAGTTCACCTTTTCACTAAAAATGACATGAACCAACTTGCAACACCCTCTCCACCAGGGCCGTCCCATTAATGAAGTAGCATCAGGCTGTTGCCTCAGGCGGCATCTCTTTGGGTCATATGGGGGGGGGGGGGCGGCGGCAGGCAGAGCAGCATGGCCACAATGTTTGCAGAATGCCTGCCGCCCCCTTTTCAGCCAGAGTGTCCCAGGTTGCTGACAGCTAACTGCTCTTAGCAACCTTGAAGACTCTGGTCAGCGTGCCGCCCAGCTCCTGGCAGCCGATGACCTCATTGGTTGTGAGGAGCTGAGCGAGACACTCTGGTCAGTGTCCCGCCCAGATGTTGGCAGCCAATGACACCACTGTTTGCCAGAAGATAAACGGGACACTCTGGCCAGCCCCTACCAAACCTGCACCTCCAGGGGGGTTGCTTTCTGTGGTGAACCATTGGGGAAAGACCACTGGTTTACCACAGAAAGCAATGGTCCTCGTCTGGCAAGGGACAGGCTTTTCTACTCTGGCTGTGACTCCTTTCTAAAGAAAACAACTTTGGTTGCTGCACCTCTAATGTACTTAGTAGATTTAAACTGAAAAGTCATTTGAGTTATAACCTTCTATACAAAAAGGCACCGTACTGTCCATGGGGTCCCTGTACCAAGAGCAGCTCCCCACATGAAAAATACTGAAGTTTAAGTCCAGCCAAAACATTTTAGTTTTGGATACAACTAGGAACAGCAAGATCATCATTCAGCTGTCTGTGCCATCATTGAGGACATTTTCCTGTCCTGCTGAAACCTTATAAACAGGAAGTGAAGACATTATTTGGGGGAGTAAATACCCGTTTAAGAAGCTGGCAGGGGTTCCATCTCACAAAAAAAGTTGGGATGGTGCACCAAGTATATACTGTAACAAGACTGCTCAAAAGTCCCCAGTCTGCTGCTCTAAATAGAAACCAGGAGATCTTCTTCCCAGCCATGGGGATAACACAATGAATGTGCAACACCTTTCATGAAGTATTACTTTGTAGCAGTCTGTCAGTAGCATTAACATAGCAGTCTTTGATTGTTTGAGTTTACTCTGGAACAGTTTTATTACCCGTTTACCCTGGTAAAGGAAGTTTTATTAAGACTTTCTAGCAGGATGAACTGTCCAAGAAAAGTGTCAGTTCAGACAAACCATTTACCACTGACAGGGATGCTTACAATGGTCCAATGTTAATTCATTTTAGGTATAAGCTTTATCCCCCCAACAAACTGTTGCTGAGAGAACTATTGGGAGAGTAAAATGTACTCTTCCCAATAGTCTGAGCCAGCATGCAACACTGCAGCTGTCACATATTGGCTCTATAGCTTGAGAACAGGGCGATCACAAACTGCTGATCGCTCAGTTCACAACCTTCTCCACGAAGAGAGCAGTAACCGTCAGTCACCGCTCCCCACAGGGATTCCCACCTCTCCTCTCCATTCCTTCAGTGCTCATTGGAGGGACAGACAGGGGATGGGGCAGGCACAGCTTGCTCTGGCTCTAGAGAGGCAGAGCTAGCTGACAGGCAGCAGAGTGGATCCCGACAATATTGTTGGGTTCCTTCTCAGCAGGAGCATGGCTCTGCTGACTTTGGTTCACAGGCGTACTAGTAAATGTACCCGTGACCAGGGCCGGATTCCCCACAAGGCCATGGCCTCGGGGCAGCAGGGGGGTAGAGGGGCGGCACAGAGGGGCCGATATGGGGCATTTTCAGGAGTATTTGTACTTCTGAAAATCCCCCCCGATACTAAAAGGCAGATACTGGTCCTTTACATTTTTTAGGAAGTTCAGCTGCCTGAGGTCCTGAGCTTGCCATTTTTGGTAGTGCCAGTCCAGCTGCACATTGCCGCCCCCTCCTCTTTCCCGACACCCAGTAGCTGCATGCAGAGCCCTGCCGAGACCTGCACGCAGCCCTACTGAGTGTGGCAGGGAAGGGGGCGCGCATTGAGGAACCTGGCTTTGGGGCAGCAGAGGGTAAATACTGGCCTTGGGGTAGCAGAGCGAGTAAAAAAGTTTGGCTATAGTCCTCTTTTAATTTGTTACTTATGTTAAGTCCATCGAACACCCCCCTCTCCACAGGTTAACAACGCTGCTGTCCAAGGGTGGCTCCCTTCATCCTTCTACCCATCCATCCAACTGCATTTGTTTTGTTTGATTTGAACCATAAATCTGAAAATATTCACCAGGAATGTCTTGGTGTCCCCTCTTTATGTCAGACACTGCGATTCACATCCTTGCTTAATAGACGCAGTAAGAGCCAGTCACAGCCTAAACTGTAGGTTACCAGTGTTCATAGATCTGAATTTACCAGCTTCAGACAGTTTTTCGTTCTATCTTTTTAATGCCTGACATCCTCCAGCCTGGTGACAAGGCCAGGTTATTGCGGACACTCACCTGATCTGGATCTGAAGATTGGCAGATGATTCACCAGCTTCACTCAGCACTTTGTCTTGATGGCTAATAAGTCTCTTGAGACTCGGGGATGCTGAGCGATCCTTCAATCTACGTCGGAGATATTTCACACCCAATTCAAGAGACAGCGCATCTGAAATGGACACGAGAGCTTAGAAAGCAGCTGAACGAGACATTGCTGGCAAACACGAAAAGTCTGCATTTAAAGAGGAACTTCTATCCAGCAGCGAAAAATGTTTCAGTTCATTTGGGGCAAGTCAAAACCCAGGTTCTTGAAGCACATTCTATATTCTTCTAAACTCCTTGGTGGACTGGAAGTTCCTAATATTCAGAACTATTATTTGGCAGCGAATATCACACCTCTTTGTTATTCACGCACCCTCAGACTTACCGTTATGGGCTATGATTGAATGTCACACATTACCCTTAGCTTCGGTTCCATGGCTTCCTTCAAAACTTCATCCCAAGGAACTAAACCCTGTCCTTCGACATACGCTACGTATATGGGACTCGACCAAGCTTTCAGGTGGTCTAGCTTCTCTGTATCTCCCCTAACTAAAACTATTCCCCTCTCTTTTGTTCCCTCCTGGTAAAGATAGTCTTGCCAATAGTATCTAGACTTTGGGTTCAAGTCCATCACTTTATTCATACATTATTGCATACTAATTTGCATAAAGAGGAACTTCACCCACTGGATTTTTTTTTTCCTTTTCTCCTCTTACCTTGTCTCCTGGGTTATCCTCAAAACACATACTCACACATGCAGAGAATCCAGCGTGGCCAATCTTTAACCTGCAGAAGGCTTGCCGGGTCCTCTGCCGCTTTGCTTACATTGGGAGCAGGCTGGCTCTTCCAGGTTCTTGCAGCAGGCCACTTGATGGCATGTGCAGTTGGCTCTAGGTCACCCTGAAGTCTCCTGGGATGTGTGACGCAAATATGTTAGGGGGCTTTGGGTAAGCTTGGGATGGTATTCTTGCGGAGGTGAGAGAGGTGGAATTGCACAGATAAAACGCATCCAATAATTTTATCTGCAATTTCGCATGCG
>NW_017307563.1:287569-296801 GCF_000935625.1 Nanorana parkeri
GTGTGTGTGTGTGTGTGTGTGTGTGTGTGTGTGTGTGTGTGTGTGTGCGCGCGCGCGTCCTCTTTAAAAAACACACCAAGTATATCTAAAGCCAAAATTTTTATTTTGCATTGAGTCGTTTAGAAGTTTTTAAACTTTTTTTACATCTTCCAAAAAGCCAATACCACAACAACATTTCTACATATCAAAACCCACTGCCTGCATCATTCGCCATACAGCTATACACACACACACCTGCTACACAAAGCATACAAAAACTGACAGCTGAGAAATAAAAAAAAACAAAAAAAAAAACACTAATTTACATGAAGTTACAAAATAGTACAAAACAGTATATTAATTCAAATAGGGTTTTTAAATTGATACCTGTAACATCAAAGTTTGTAAACAGGGAATCCTGATATACCAAGCATTTATACACTGTCCAGGCAATTGTAGAGAATGTTATAGACACTCATTAGAAATCTGTCTCCTGTCCATGCGGCACAACTTACGACAGATTCGTGTACATGGCAAAGTGTATATGAATCTGTCACAACAGAACTGACGCTCTATTTGTACAAAACCTACTTTCGGCAAAACATTTAAAAAATAGGCCATCTTTAATCACCTCTTTTCCATATGGCGGTATTTCTTTTTTAATCAGTCTCAGCCACAGCAACACAAAGTAAAAGTGACGCACTACAAAACAACTAGAATTTTTCACATGCATGAGAAACCGGAAATAAATGGTTGCATGACTCATAAATGTGTTGCAGGACTTTGTCATATGGCCATAGTGCCAGAAAAGTGTTGCAGCTGCTTTATTGAATCACCCTGTGTATCTTCTTAGAATTGTTTCAGCAATCTGTACAATGTATGCAGTACACGTCACTCTTCAACTTGCTGAACCTCTTATCTTCATGATCTCAACAGAAGAAAAATGCCCTATAGACAGTATCTTAGATACATAATGAAGATGAAATCTCTCCAAAATGAAGGGAAATTCCCCTCTCAGCTGTCACCATAACAGGATCTATGTGTCCTCACTGGGAGATTTTCCCCTATATTCCTGCTTTGGTAATAACACAAACTGTGGCATTTTCTCTTGCTTTCAAATCCCAATGCAATGATGACCAGGACACATAGATCGTATATATATATCCCTAAACAGGGACAGAGTAAAATATCTGATGGGATTCAAGCCCCTTAACACTCTTTATCTAAAACTGGCTTTAGATACACTTTGATGCACACAACCTGCATATTGACAGGCTCTCATTCACAGCAGACAGTCATCCACAGGATTGTGGTTGCATTGGACTACAAGACACACCATAGCAGGACTGTAGGCTATGAAGCTGATGGACCATCTGGGAGAGCTGGAATGGAACTGGGCTGTCACTGGCACACAGCTGTTGCAATACAGGAATCTGTGACACCCTATCATTCCCGTCCACAGCCAGTGCCATATTTCAAAGGACAATCATTTATCTCAAGTGCAGGTTCTGCTTCCTACTTGTGTCCTTGCAGATCCTCTCATCTCAAAGGCAAATCTACCAGACAGGGCCATGCAGATTGGATACAATAGAAATCTCGCAGTTTCTCTAATGATGTGAAACACTGAAGATGCTCCTGCGATCAAGAAATCATGTGACCACTGACAGGCATTAAGGAGCTCAACAGCCTTTCTTTTTACTCAACATACACTAAAAATGGGAAATGCCTGTGGACCATCACACCTCCTATAATGGCCAAAGGATGTGGACTCCTCTCTAAAAGTTTCGGTGTTTTAGTGAAGGGTACTGTCAATGCTACAGCATACAAAGACATTTTTGACATTAGTTGTGGTAACAATTTGGTGAAGGCCCTTTTCTGTTTTGTTCCAGCATGACTGGGCCCCTGTGTACAAAGCTAGCTCTATAAAAGACACAGAGTGACCAGTCTGGTATGATGGAACTCAAGTGGCCTTCACAGAACCCTGACCTCAACTGAATTACTTTGGGAATTGGGTGGCCCATTGAAAGCCAAGTCTTCCCATCCAACATCAGTACCTGACCTCACAAATGGCACCAATTCCCACAGACACTCCAAAATCTTGTTGAAAGCCTCCCCATAAGAGTCGAGGAAGTTCAAATTTAACAGAGGTGGGGGCATAATATTGATACCAATACGTCTGGAATGGGATCTCTAACCAGCTCATATGGACATGATGTGTCTACAAACCTCTTGCCATATAGTGTAGAATTGCAATCTGGTAATGCAGACCTTGCTGTGGATTTATCTGACATGAACATTTCAATGACAGGTCTACTTTAGTCTTCTTAAGTTTGTGAAAAACGTTTTGCAACTACACTGCAGCAAGAATGAGTAAAACATTTCGAATACAAACATCCTTGGCAGGAATAAACCCCAAATCCTGCGTTATCCTAACAGACAGCGATGAATCATTGTGCTATTACCTAATAACGGCGAGAATTCATGCAGACTGTCCGCGCTGGTCTTGTGAGGTCCAAATAACCGGATGGCTTCTTGGAGACCAATTCCCTCGTAAATGCAACTTTTCTGTAAAGGAAGGGAAAATGTTTGTACATTGACAAATAATTTATTCCCCCTGCTTTATGGGCCGCCTCACTCCTCGCTCAGTTATCTGATCCCACCCCAGCTGCTCCTGGCTGTGCAAGTTACCGATCGCCTCCGAACCACGCCGGATCATCTGCAGAGACTCGTTTACTGTCCATTTGACAGCAGAGCGAACTCTGTTTATATGTAGTGAAAACAGAGACCGTGCGCAGCACTTAGCGAGAGATCCGTCATGCTGCACCCACCTCCTCCTCGCCATGTGCCAGCGACTGTTCAGTCGCGGCGTTCAGGTCAGAAACATCATCCAGGGACCCCGAGAGCTTTTGATGAGAACGCTGCAAAGAGACAGAAAATGTTTTAGGCTCAAATTTCATTTTTTTTCCCCACACATTTTATTAGAGATGAAGGAATCTGTGTGACAAGTCTCATCTCGTCCGGCAAATTGCTAATTTGTCATTTGGGGGGATTTATCGACCTGGATTCCAGAACTGTATCTTCCCCTGCCGATTGGACGAACCCACACAAATCAGGCAAATCAATAGTCAGCAATTCACCAAAAAAACATGAGACTTTCAGGATTCAATTGTCTTTACTTTTAGAATAGAACGTTTCTTTTTCTAATGCAAGTTTTAGAACATTGTGATAACAAGTGATAAAATCAAAAGACATTCACAATCGCAGCACGCATAAAAGGAAATGAAGTTAAAAAAAAAATTAAAAATTATAAGACATACTCAGTTAAAAGAGAACTATGGGGTAAGTGTTTTTCCCCATAGTTCTCTTAAGGGTCACAGGAGGTCATATACTAGCGTCCTCCCGTGACCCAAAGCTCAGTATAATCGCAAGCTACATTACCGTCAAGATCCACCCAGCTGCGTGAGTGACAGCTGGCTCTGCCTACCTAGCGGCAGAGCCAGCTGTGCCCGCCCCCTGACCTGTCCGTTCCCCCGCCAGTCATCAGCACTGGAGGATCGGAGCGGGGGGGGGGATGATCGGAGCAGGGAGGGGAGGATCGGAGCAGGGAGGGGGGATCCCTGCAGGGAGCAGTGACTGACAGTGGAGATGATCGAGAAGTGAGCGACCTATGGTATGTGTTCGCTCACTTCCCGATCTATTGAGCCGATGTGTGACAGTTTCATTGTCACACATCGGCTCGAACTATGAGGATGAGGGATTTTCACTCACCTCATAGTTCTCCTTTAAAGAAGGTTGCAATTAAATGACATTGAAAAATCAGGTGATTCAAATCCATCACACTAATCTGTCCGGCACATTTTATTTAAAAGACAGCAAAATGTTATACAGTTATGTACAATATGCATCCAGGTTTATTAGAGGCATCAGAGATGAAAACTCATAAAAAGGGAAATTTACTAAGAATCTGGAGCAGCTCTACACTGCAACCAATCAGCTTCTAGATTCCATTTTTTTAACGTTTAACTGAACAAGCTGAAGAGAGAAGCCGATTGGTTACTATGCACAGCTGCTCCTGATTTTGTCTTCTCCAGTTTAATTAAATTCCCTCTCTAATGTTTTATTTCAGTATATCCGGCCTTTTATTCCCATCAGTGTCATCAAAAGCGGTCTGTGAATGCCTTCATTCACCCAGGTCATGGTATATCTATAAAAAATAAATCAAGGCAACTGACTTGCTGTATTTTTCTTGAAGGTGTTTGGCTGGGCATCCGACTAGCTTTCTCAATTCTAAACTGAGAAAGCTAGTCAGATGACCAGCGAAACATCTTCAAGAAAAATACAGCGAGTCCAGTTGCCTCGATTTTTTTTTTTTTTTACAGATGTCAAAAATGTATGGATCATTACTATCCTTTACCAGAACCCTCCCAACCCCCCGGGTGCCCACTTGAACCTAGTTTCACTATGTTACCAGGAGCCTGACAAAGTGTACACAAGTCCTAAATCAATCAAGTCTATCAGATAGGCAGCCCAATGACCAACTGATGGAGCTCACAGTGCAGGCTGACAACGCTGCCGCTACTTTAGAGCCGGTGGCTTAGCCATGTCAGCCTGTAACAGGAAGTGCCAGGGAAGAAGCTTTGCAACATATTTAAAAAAACAGTAACATGCTTAATAAAACTGTGCACAGTGAGGCATGATGCTAAACATACTGAAAAGAAAAAGAATTTGGGTTTACATATATTTCATGGCCAAGCCACATTAATTACAGTCCCCTGCCTTATAAGAAAGCTATGGCTGCCAGCAGGGCTGTCCCTATGGTAATCACTACCGAGGCGATATCGATCCGTGAAAGGGGGTTTTGGGGTGGCGGAGGCCTCAGGATAGTGCCGTCAGCAGTTCTGTCTGGCATCCAATCCAACGCACTGACATCACTGGTTTCCAGGATACGCTCGGTGGGATGTAAGTCAGAGCGACCTACTCAGCTCTTGGCAACCAGTGATGTGAGCATCAAAGGTTGCCAAGAACTCTTAGCATCCTGGGATGCTGTGGCCGTGGCTGCGCCCCCCTCCCCCCTTTCCTCCAATGAGATGCCACCTGAGGCAACCGCCTCAGGCTGCTTCATAGGGACGGCCTGGCGGTCAGTCAGTTTAATAGGACAGGAGATGGCAGTTGACAGGGCTTCATCTTGACATCGATCTCCATTGTGAAACTAGTTGACACATGCTTTAGATTGTATAAGCAGTGTGAATGCCAAGTTTTCCACAAGCTTTCTTGAAGCACCCTTCAATTCCAGATCCTAATGGTCTGCTAGTCTCCAGCTTGTTTAAAGTGACAGTCAGCATTCCCGTTAGGATCTGTGTTTGACATTCCCAAATTGGAGTTGAAGGGTGCTTTAAAAAGCTTCAAAGCAGCTCATCCTTAGCTCTGCAAATGCTCTATAAAAAGCTCACTGGTCACACTGCTCTCATACAAGCTGAAGTCCCAAAGCACACAAACATTTGAGCTCATTAAAATCTTATCACTAGAGATTTACCTGATAATTCAGAAGTCTTCCTTCCAGCAAACTGATCGTATCTGCAAAAATGTGGGAAATAAAATTATTTTACTCTCTTGTATGTTCGCCCTTCTCAGTACTGAAAGTGACAATGCTTTCAAAAGTGCCTTCTGTGCTCATCATCCAAGTATCTGCTCTACAAGGCAGGCCTACAGATCCATCATTCACCCAATCCTGCCTGGAGAGAAGGGTTAATCTGGGGCCATGGTTGGCACAGACTAGCCTGCTGGTGAGTAAGCCTTGCACTTCTTAGGCATGTGCTTGGTGACTGTAAAGTTTATCTAAGGGAAAATCCTCCTCCTTCCTCCTGAAGAACATTGAGAGAACTTGTCACCTCATTTCACCTCTAGACCTACCAGAGCTAACTTACTAACATCCTCCCAACTACATTGCTGTAATACAGGTCTAATGACACCCCAGAGCTCACCTTCAGATCTAAGACACAATCTTTTAGCCGAAGCTCCAACTGATATCAAATCCAGAGAAAGCCCTGATCCCCTTTTTATCACTGCCACCAAACAGTTCCCGATTGGTACGTGCAGGGCAAAACATGCTGAGAATTTACAGATCACAAGTTTTTCAATAACACTTTAATAAATGGTGTTATAATATTTGGTAATATGTGGGAACTGCTACACATACAGCTTGGTGGAGGTGGATGGAGGAAGGCTCAAGGTAAGGACCCATCAGGTCACAGAGACATTGCTAGGAGGTAAAAGCAGGATGGGGTCGCCGTGGAGAGCGTGAGCAGAGTGATGGTATACAAGGCCTAGAACTGCTCTGCATGTGTTCATTAAAAAAATGTACCCTTGCATGCTGGTGTTTGGTGGTTGTCATTAAACATGGAGCAGCTTTATATGGGTTTCAAACATTACTGTAAAGTCTTCCATGTAAGATTACCAGAACAGGGCCAGCAACCACTGAATTAGTACAAACATTAAACTCCTAAGCACTTACTCTTCCCACTCCACCAGTCGACAGTAGATTGGTCTGACAGTTGCCGAGCTCTGGATAAGATATGCTACCCAGGGTCTTCCAGCACTCCGACACAGGAAATCACTGCCCAACTCAATCAAAAGAGGCTCCTGCACCCACCTACAACAGCCACCGAACTGATACAAGTACAGGCGAAACTCGAATAATTAGAATATTGTGCAAAAGTAATTGCAGTAATTGCTGCAAAAGGGGCCCAAACCAAGTACTGAGTACATATGCATGCTTGTACTTTTCAGAGGTCCGATATTGTTCTATGTACAATCCTTGTTTTATTGATTGCATGTAATAATCTACTTTTTTGAGGTTGTGGATTTGGGGTTCTTGGGGTTTTCATGAGCTGTAAGCCATAATCACCACAATTATGACAAATCACGGCTTGAATTATCTTGCTTTGCATGTAATGAGTCTATCTCATATATTAGTTTCACCTTTTAAGTTGCATTAGTGAAATAAATGAACTTTGCACGATATTCTAATTATTCGAGTTTCACCTGTATGTCCTAAAAGCACTGGCTGCATGTATATTTTGGGTGAGAGACTAAGCATTAAGAAGTAGTGAGGATAAAGGCTTGGATGAAGCTTGCAACTTGAAAAAGAACAAGTCAGCAGCGGTAGTATCCTTGTTTGTATTCTGACAAGTGGGGCACTCCTGGTGTAATTGGAGGGGCTTGGTCGTCGGTGGCACAGCCAGGTCCCGCTCTGTGTATAAGAAGCACCGACAGCGGCTCCTGTATGATGCAGCCAGGAAAACAGCTGGAGGTCTCATTTACTCCTAGATTGTTACAATGTATTTTTGCTGGTGTTCAGGTTTACATCATTTTAATTTGCTCCTCAAGCCAGCTTCTGGATATTCCTATTTACCCTCCTTATTAACAAATTACTTTCTTTTTAACCCCTTCCCCACCTGCATTCCTTAGGCATTGTTTTTCTATTTGCAAGTAGATCTTTTTCATACTTTTTTTTTGCAAGCCCATGAACTGCATAAATGAATGGTATCAATTATTGCTTATTACAATATTTTTTTTCTTTATGTATTCATTTTAGTACTCAGAAAAGCAGCAGTTATTATACACACACTCTAAACCCATTTTATAATGAATGGCGTTATAGGCTTCTAAACTGGGGACTCCATACTCCACATCCAGTTTGTAGAGGGGCTTTGAGTATACTGTACATTAAATATTGTAGGCTTTAAAATCATTACCAATAGAAAGATCTGAGCCTTCTCAAAAGTGTGCAATTTATATCTGCTTCACTAATACATGGCATCGCCCACTGATACATTTTGCTGCTCAGATCAGCACTGGAAATGTATTCCCTCAAGATCAAAGTTTAGTTCCTAAAGTGCAGTGAGCATCAGTTTTATTTTTTCATGGTACGTTTAGCATGCTCAGTAACGCATCAGTGCCACTGCCTAAACAAAGATGGTGCCATCCTTACGGAAAGAAGAGCAGATTAGGGTATTGTCAGGGGGTATACGGAGATCTCTGTGAGAGGTAAAAAATACCCGAAGTGCAACACTGACACATTACTAAGAATGCTTGTGCTTAACATAAAAAAAAATACATCTGATAACAGGTCCACTTTAAATGTTCTCTCTTGTGGGTTCCCTCTTTAGGAATTTTGACATACGTCAATCAGTCATAACATTATGACCACCTGCCTAATATTGAGTAGGTCCCCCTTTTGCCACTAAAACAGCCCTGACCCATCAAGACATGGACTCCACTAGACCTCTGAAGGGATTCTGTGGTATCTGTCACCAAGCCATCAGTACCAAATCATTGAGGTCCTCTAAATTTGGAGGTGGGGCTTCCATGGATTGGGCTTGTTTTTCCAGCACATTCCACAGATGCTTGATTGGATTGTGATCTGGAGAATTTGGAGGCCAAGCCAACGCCTCAAACTATTCTTGAACCATTTTTGCAGTATGGCAGGATACATTATCCTGCTGAAAGAGGCCACTGCCATCAGGGAATACCATTTCCACAAAGGGGTGTACTTGGCCAGCAACAATGTGTAGGTAGGTGGTACGTGTCAAAAGTAACACCACATGAATGGCAGGACCCAATGTTTCCAAGTGGAACATTGCCCAAAGCATCACACTGCCTCCACCGGCTTGCCTTCTTCCCATAAAGCATCCTGGTACAAACTCTTCCCCAGGTAAGCAACATGCACACACGCAGCCATTCACATGATTTAAAAGAAAACGTGATTCATCAGACTAGGCCACCTTCTTCCATTGCTCCGTTGTGCAGTTTTAATGTTCACATGCCAATTGTAGGCACTTTTGGTGGTAAACACAGGTCAGCATAGGCACCCTGACCGGTCTGCAGCCATGCAGCCCATACACCACAAACTGCGACGCACTGTGTCTGTTCGGACACATTTCTATAGGAACCAGCATTTACTTTTTCAGCAATGTGAGCTCCAGTATCTCTTCTATTGGATCAATAAGCATTGGCATCCCATGACCCTTTTGGTTCACTAGTTCTCCTTCCTTGGACCACTTTTGATCCACTGCAGACCAGGAACATCCCACAAGAGCTGCAGTTTTGGAGTTGCTCTGACCCAGTCGTCTAGATATCACAATTTGGTCCTTGGTAAAGTCAAATTCTTACACTTGTCCATTTTTTCTGGTCTGCTTCCAACACATCAACTTCAGGGACAAAAAGTTCACTTGATGGCCTGATACATACACCC
>NW_017307563.1:298530-300802 GCF_000935625.1 Nanorana parkeri
CCCCCCCCCCCCCTTTCCATCAAAGGTTGAGTGGCAGTTAGCAGACAGGTGGTAATGCTGACTTTAAAAAATTTTGTTTTTCAAATCAAGGGGAATTTTACATTGAAATGCTGTCCCGCATCCGCATGCAAACTTGCAGGAGCCAAGGTTTCCCAGCAGAAAATTGCACAAAACATCACAACCATCACACTGCCTCCCCCGGTTTGTTTTCTTCCCATAGTACATCCTGGTGCAATCTCTTCCCCAGGAACGCACACACACGCAACCGGCCATCCACATGATATAAAAGAAAATGTGATTCATCAGACCAGGCAACCTTCTTCCATTGCTCTGTGGTCCAGTTGTGATGCTCACGTGCCCATTGCAAGTTCTTTTGGCAGTAGACACAAGTCAGAATGGGCACTCTGACAGGTCTGCGGCAACACAGCCCCATACACAACAACCTGCGCTGCTCTGTGTGTTCAGACACCTTTCTATCAGAACCAACATTCACTTTTTCAGCAATTTGAACTACAGTAGCTCTTCTATTGGATCAGACTACATGGGCCGCCTTCGCTCCCCACATATATCAGTGAGCCTTGGCCGCCCATGACCCTGTTGCTGGTTCACTGGTTTTCCTTCCTTGGACCACTTTTGTTTGGTCCTGACCACTGCAGACCGAGAACATCCCACAAGAGCTGCAGTTTTGGAGTTGCTCTGACCCGTTGTCTAGACATCACAATTAGGACCTTGTCAGAGTCCCTCAAATCCTCACACTTGTCCATTATTTCTGCTTCCAACACATCAACTTCATGGACAAAATGTTCACTTGCTGCCTAATACATCCCCCACTTCCAGGTGCCATTGTAATATATCCCTATATTCCCCCCCACTTCCAGGTGTCATTGTAACCAGATAATCAATGTTATCCACTCCACCTCCCAGTGGTCCTAATGTTATGGCTGATCAGTGTATAAGCTTTACGCACTCAATTACCAAATGGTTACTGAACGTGACTACGACTTGCTTCCTAGGGATTTGGTCTGTGTATTCTGGGAAGCACATCGGGATTTGGTTAATGTGTCATGAGTTCATTTTACTTCCTTTTTCTCTCTCTATGTACTTTTTTTCTCTACTTCAATAAAATATATTAAAGCAAATAAATGTTCCGTACACTTTGCAGACGTTTTGTGAAGCTCATCACCATTATTGTTTTTAATAAAAAGTGAGCTGCAATTACATTTATTGGCCAGTCAGCAGTTTTCTTTATCATCAGCGGATGTTGCTTTATAGATAGAGAAGCCGCCTCTATAATCTGATGAACTTCTGATTGGCCAAGTGAGTTGTCTGTGCAAAGTGAATGTTCCCTTAGCTTAGTGAATGGGGTGAAGTTTTCAATCATCCGATCATCTGCGAGTGCACACTCTGTTCTTGTTACCTTTCCTTGCACACGATTTTGTATTCTTTGTAGAGTAGACGTTCACTTTGCGTCACCCCTTCCACGAAGATAAGTGAAAATTACCACATCGGGGGTCAGAGTTTGCATTTCAGCTCTTTGCCACGGTGAGAAAGGTTTAGGTATACCATAAGTGCTCTATTTTTAGATAATGCTTTCCACTTCCTCTTTTTATAAAATGTGATTGATGTATACAAATCTTCATTACTCTGCCTCCTATTAACAACAAAATGCTAACAGGTTTTTAACTTTTAAAGAGGAACTTCAAGAAAAGCAAATATTGTCTCAACACAAGAGCCATGTGTATTCTTCCTTTAATCTGGGCGAGCTTTATATATTTCTTCCAGATCTTTGTAGTAATCCGGTGTGAAAGTTTACTTCCTGTAAAAAAGACCAGTCACTGCTGCTCTCTCTCTCCTTGTGCAGGATGATAGGTCTTGTCCCCGCCCCCCTCCTGTAGTTTTCTGCTGGCAGCCTGTAATGGGTGGGGCCTGTTGGGTCCCTCCCACAGCTCTGCTTACTGCGCAGGCTAAGTTCAGCACTGTGAGGTCAATGCTCCGTTTGCAAATCAATAACTAGATTTGCAAAAGGCATTTGGTGCGTTACATTTACATCCTTTGGGCCTAAAAACGTTATTAAACAATGTATTTCTTAATGAGCATAGAGTTAAGCTTTAAAGAAGAACTCCAGGCAAAACGTATCAACCCTTGCAGTGGGGCTACCACCTCACTGCAAGGGTTAACTGCTCGTTTCTGTCTAGGTGCTAAAATACAATGATATCACCCAATCCTCAGTGTCCTCACTTACAATACACAGTGTACAGGGCGTGATGACTTT
>NW_017307563.1:300817-301353 GCF_000935625.1 Nanorana parkeri
TGCTTGATCAGTCCGGACGGGGTGGGGGGGGGGGGGGGCGAGGCTACAGGCACTGGTCTAAGAGCCAGTCGACTCCAAGGATCAAGTGAGAACAAGTTTTTTTTTATTTTAGCACCTGGACAAAAGACAAAACAGGTAGCACCACTGCAAGGGTTAATAAAAGTTTTGTCCGGAGTTCTTCTTTAGAGCTGAACTCTCTGGAATGTTTTATAATTTAGGAAGCAGCGGTGAGGGGTAAGAACCATCAAGTGTTTTTGTTCCTCAGTGTCCCCATCAGGAAAAGTGTGTGTGTGTGTGTGTGTGTGTGTGTGTGTGTGTGTGTGTGTATCACCCGATTACACTTAACTGAAAAACTGTCTAATCAGCTGAAACGTGTCTGTCAGGCTTTCAGTGGAAGTGAAGTGTTGTCATTGTCCGTATGCTGTGCAGCCATGTGTTTGCCAACCAACCCTTTCTTAATTTCTTTAAGCTGAACTCCAGGCAAACCATTAAAATAAATAATTACATATATATGTGTGTGTATGTGCGTGTGTATG
>NW_017307563.1:302531-302859 GCF_000935625.1 Nanorana parkeri
TTTTTTTTTAAACAAAGCTTTTGGACTCTAATCTGTGCTGTGCGCCGACTTCTACATCTTTGTTTTACACAGGTACACTGCCCAACAATTTCATGGAAAATTCCTGAAGATTTGACAGACCCGAATCCTGGCTATAAATCGTCCTCCGGTGTGAGCTGCATGAATGAACTCCATGGCGTCACCCTGCACAGCCTGACACTACAGAGAAATATTACACAACTCTTGTGCAACACCCGTCAGAACTAAGAGACCCACAAAGCAGTGAAACCGAAATCCCCGAAACGTATTACCGGTTTACAAGGTGCCGGTCGAATCCCAGGGTGGAAAA
>NW_017307563.1:303480-326791 GCF_000935625.1 Nanorana parkeri
GCGATTACTGCAAACACAAGACCAGCAGGCATAGCAAGTGGAAACCTGGATGAGGGGAAAAGGAGCTTCTGCAACCCACAGGAGAACTGAGCCACCTTAAAAGCCACCTTAAATATCTCCTTCCCCATTGACTTCAATGCATTTTGCCCAAATCTTATTTTTTGCATTTATTTTGAGAAAATGACAACTCTCAGGGCCCTTCCACGCCATACCATTTCCTGTTGTCGCAGTACCACGCGCTAGGTGCAAAAGGTGAGGGCTCTTTTTTGTCTAGGTGCTTAAATTAAAAGGCATACTCACCCGAACCTCGGAGCTGGATTGCTGGAGCATCTCTCCCCCTCTGCTGCAGTGATCTAAGGTCCCGCAAGCCATCACATCCACATATACACAGAGTATAGGATGTGATGACGCCGATTGACATGCCATCGCTGCTGTGGGAGGAGGAGACAGGCTGAGGGAGCACTGTGACAGCCAGCTGGCTCCGAGGCTCAGGTGAGTAGAACTATTATTTCGGACCCTAGGCAAAAACAAGCACTTAACCCTAGCATAGCAGGGGTAGCCCCACTGCAAGTTCTACTTTAAAAAGGTACCCCCATGCATTGCAGTGTGGTAAAAAGTAGTAGCGCATGCACAGTATCGTGCATTTAATGCATCGCTGTGGTGTGAATGGGCCCCCAGTTTGGCTCAGCCCTGCTAAAAAGAGAATTATGCTGCATAAGATCCAGTTCAAATATCTATAGAATTGTTTCACAAACCCACGCCATGGGAAATACACAAACGTATGTACACTGACCCTTACGAATGATCCAATGAAACTGGGGGGAAGGAACCCATGCATTAAAAATAGCCCAGGGCTTAGGATATGAAGGCAGGACAGCCATACAACGCATGTGCTATCAAAAAATGCATCCTACCCCTTATCAATGCTAAACAGCATGAATAGGAGAATCCCTGACCACCCCATGGCTGTTAGAATACCTCAACAGTGACTGCCAGGGCTAAAGCTGGGGGGGGGGGGGCAAACAGGGGGGGCATGTGCCTAGGGTTGCCACCTGTCCTGGATTAACCCGGACAATTCGGGTTTTGAATGCTGTGTCCAGGTTTCATGGCAGCAGAAACCCGGACACAAGATGTCAGGCAGACAGGGGCAACCAAAATTAAGATAGGGGCTACTGTCACCCCACTGAAAATAGTCTCAACTGTGATATTTACATATGAATGGCATCACTATTTATATATGAATAAGCCACCACTCATTCTCCCAAAAAAATGTCCGTGCGTCGCGTGTGTGTTCTGGTTTCGTTAGAAAAAAAAGGTGGCAACCTTACATGTGCCCCGGGCGCCACTGGGTGTGGATGGAGAACTTCTCCCTTGGTGGGGAGCAACTCTGAGCCTTTGCCCCGTGTGACAATGTCCAGTTTCCCCAATGGTGACTGCAGCTGATTGGCCAAGTGTCTTCGGGCCAGCTCCTTTGATACAAATCCATGAACTTTTGTTGACCAGACAGGTGCCGATGGGCCCACACACTGGTCAAATTCAAGCAGCGTATCACCAGCTTTATTTATCCATTGCTCCCTGAATGTTATAACCTACTGCACACTATAAGATGGTGTATAAAGTGTTCCAGCTGTTAGCAGTGCAGAGAAACCCTGGGGCAGCACGAGGAATTTTACTATCCTGCTTATGCCTCTTTACTTTACATCACTTGGATAAGCACTGACTACACAGCAAGTTTTTAGTAACTGAATCCTGCTACTTAAAATTTCTAGTGATAAATTAGTATATGTAAAAAATGTCAGCTAAGCAGATGGAACAAATGGCTCCCTTCGGAGTGAGCTACGCAAGTTATCATGTAGTATCAATCTCACATTATCACACAATACTCCATTCATATGCCACTACAAGGTCTACTACATGCTACTTGTGAAGTTTACTCCATAGGGAGCCATTTGTTTAGTAATCATCTGCTGCTGCAGCTTTGTAAAGATATGTCATCCGCACGCCAAAACCAGGGTGGAAAAAACTTTATTAGGAACATTTCGGGTCCAAGCAGGACCCCTTCACACAAAGCGTGCAACGTTTTGGGGCCCAAGCAGGACCCCTTCACACAATAAAGCATACAACGTTTTTAGACCCAGCAGGACCCCTTCACACCATGCGTGCACCATTTTGGGGCCAAGCAGGACCCCTTCACACCAAGCGTGCAACGTTTTGGGACCAAGCAGGACCCCTTCACACCAAGCGTGCAACGTTTTGGGGCCAAGCAGGACCCCTTCACACAATAAAGCGTGCAACGTTTTGGGGCCAAGCAGGAGCCCTTCACACAATAAAGCGTGCAACGTTTTGGGGCCAAGCAGGAGCCCTTCACACAATAAAGCATGCAATGTTTTGGGGCCAAGCAGGAGCCCTTCACACAATAAAAGAGAAACATTTCAGGGCCAAGTAGGAACCCTTCACAAAATCAAGTGTGCAATGTTTCAGGAGCAAGCAGCACCCCTTCCTAAGGTCCTGCGTGGCCCCAAAACATAGCACGCTCTATTGTGCGATTTTAACAGTATTATTGAATCTCCTTTCGGTGTGCAGATGATAAATCTTTATGAAGTTCATTGATGGTGCCATACATTGGTCGCCTCAGCACCTGCAATGGGTTGTGTTCCAGTATGGGGATTGATCCCTGGCAGCTCCAACCTATCCAGGTGGTTAAAAGTCACCCATGTAGCCCTAAAAGGTGACAACAGACAGGATGTACAGCACAGGCTCACCCTCCTGCCGCCTCGCTCTCCCCTCTCCGTCCTGACACTGGCTCAGCAGCTGGCTCCTCGCAGCCTCCAGTTCCTTCTGCTCCCTCTCAGCTTCCTCTAATTTGCCTCGCAGGGACTCAACCTCCGTCCGCAGCACGTCAAGGGCGCCTTGCAGCTCGGCAACCTGAATTCATGACCAAGCATTAACAACTCAGCAAACGTGATGCGGCAGCAGGGGATGCACCGTGCAGCTGCAACAAAACTTCTTCATCAAGTGCTCTATACCAAAAGGTACCCCCCACCACCACCACCTCCTCCGCCCCTCCACCAATCACCATCATGGGCTGAACAGCGAGGGATTATGTCAGGCAGATAAAGATTCTGGGTGGTGGAAACAATTGTCGTTTTAGTTTTCGATCTGATTGGAACTATTGCTTCTATTCTAAAAAAGATCGATGAGTGGAGAGAGGTTTTTTTGAGGTTCTTTACAAGAGAAAAACAAAAAAACAAGATAAGTGTGATAACAGGAAGATGCCAAATTTGGGAGGGTATTGCCAACTTCCTCTTTGTAGCTATTTTGTAACCAGCTAAAAAAAATATCAAACAATACATGAACATTGTTTCACTAGGAGGGAACTTTTGTTAGGTTTCACTTTGTCTCCGAATATTATTGCTGAGCAAACAAATTAGTATTTGTTTCTACATTTGGACATCTTATTTTAACAGTTCAGCAGGGAAGTTAACTGACCCCCTCCCCCCCCCAGATATCCAGGAGCTCCTGCTGGGGTATCAGGGGTGCGCATGGAATAATGGAATAGTCCAGCTCCCGACCAGCTATTAGACGGGGGGACTTGCTGAAATAACAACAACAGCCAGGGACCCCCAAAGAAATTTTTTTTTTTAGATTTAAACCAAATCCGTAAAATTTCACATTAGTATCTGCAGCTTTCATTAAATGAATCTCTAATGATGCTGCCATGAAGGTCCTTGTTGTAGTGTGACAACGCTCTGTCCCTGTCTGATCTATTGCGCTCCTGAGTTGTCACCCGAGTTTCCGATGGGAGACTACAAGTGGCCGTTTTAAACACACATTACACAGGCATGTTCCATTGTTGTCACCATCAGGAAACCCTCCCTGAGAAATGACACGCAGCCATTGCTTGAGTGCATGTAGACAGGAAGTGACTGTAAAGAGGCTGACTGAGATCAGCAGCACTGAGATGGAACAAAGGATGAAAAAAAAAAAAAAAGGTAAAAATAAGAATTTTGTTTAAACAAATGTGTTTCAGGTGCAGAGCAAATGGAATGTCATCCAGTCAGGGCTCACATGTACTTAATAAAAAGTTGTACGAATAAATATCTGATCAGAATCTGGAGAACAGAATGTTGGGTGTGCGCTGAATGAACAGGTCATGGATTTCAGTTTACTCATCTCTAATCCTGTGGGAGCACGGCCATACTGTGTCTGGGAGGAGTATTAAGCCTTCGTTTTTTTTCAATTATATTTATTTTTATGTAAAAGTAAAAAGAAATATAGAAGAGTCTGCAAGAATTAAAACACAACTCCCTCTCTGATCCCCCCAGAAATTCAAGTGTGTGAGATTTTATTCCTGGCTGACAGCGACACCTCAGGGCTCCCTCGGCCCCGGTAGCGACACCTCAGGGCTCCCTCGGCCCCGGTAGCGACACCTCAGGGCTCCCTCGGCCCCGGTAGCGACACCTCAGGGCTCCCTCGGCCCCGGTAGCTACACCTCAGGGCTCCCTCGGCCCCGGTAGCTACACCTCAGGGCTCTCTCGGCCCCGGTAGCTACACCTCAGGGCTCCCTCGGCCCTGGCAGCTACACATCCTGGCTCTCTCGGTCGTGGCAGCTACACATCCTGGCTCTCACGGTCGTGGCAGCTACACATCCTGGCTCTCACGGTCCTGAAAGCTACACCTCACGGCTCTTGGTCCTGAAAGCTACATATTATGGCTCAGTTGTGGTAGCTACACATCATGGGTCTCAGTCGTGGTAGCTACACACTATGGCCCTCAGCCCCGAAAGCTACACATCATGGCTCTCAGCCCTGATCGCTGCACATTATGGTCCTTGATGTTGAAAGCTACACATCATGTTTCTCGGTCCTGAAAGGCTAAAGTCACAAATGGCATTCTATGGCAATCACATGACTGGCTCCATGACTTGCCTCTATGCATAAGGTAGGATGACAGGTGAGAGTGGAAGCAGAGACATATGTAAAGAAATAAAGTTTGAACACAGTGGGGGGAATTTATCAAAACTGGGAGCAGAAAATCTGGAGCAGTTGCCCACGGCAACCAATCGGCATCCCTCTTCAGATTGCTCAGGTAAGATTTGAAAATGACAGAGAAGCTGATTGGTTGCAGTGCAAATTTGCTCCAGTTTGGATAAATTCCCCCCAACGTGTTGTATTTCATTTGTAGAGGAACAGCTATAAGTGACACACTGTACGTCAAGCTGGCTAGCAACAGGACAAGGTGCAGGGTTACCTGTCTGGACAGGTCCTCTTGTTGTGCGGCAGAATTGTGCAGCTGAGCGGAGATTTGGGTCTCTCGTCCCTCGGCTTCTTCTAGCTGCTGTCTGGCTGCTTCCAGCTCATGAGCCCTGTACAGATGAAGAGGGGAAACCACACGTCAGTGACATTTTGTGCGTCGGAGGATGTCTCACACCTGGGATCATGTTCTCTGCTCTTGCACAGTGATGTCATATGCAAAAAGCAGATAAAGCAGATAAAACAAATACAGCAGCCCTCAATGACCGGGCTTATCAGCGAACAAATACACACGGCACAGGATATATATGTCAGTATACAGCTGGGGAGGTCACCCTATAGAATCACAAACAGCCAAGGGCTCAACACAAAAGCAATATTTCAGTTTTGGGTGGAGGGTAGCTGACTCACTCCCCAGCTTGTTTGTATTTCTTGAGAACCCTAGAGAGGACTCCTCAACACTTGAGTTCCTAGCAACTCCTAACTGCTCCCTACATTAAAAGGGGTCCCAGACCTTTTAAATGTATTCTGTGTTTTAAAGCCTACAGCAGGAGAAGTGAGTCTCTAATTTTTCCCTACTGTGTCCAAAACTAAAATGAAAAAAAAAAATGGTCAGTTAACATGCACACAGACATTCCTGCAGCCAGCATGACTGTACATGTTCATAAACAGATCATCCTCATGAATGACCACAGTGTGTTTATGAATGGGTCAGCCTCATGAATGACCAATGTACATGTTTGTGAATGGATCATCCTCATAGAATGACCAGTGTACAGGTTTGTGAATGGGTCAGCCTCATGAATGACCAATGTACAGGTTTGTGAATGGATCATCCTCATAGAATGACCAGTATACAGGTTTGTGAATGGGTCAGCCTCATTAGTGACCAGTGTACATGTTTATGAACAGATTGTCCTCATGAATGACCAGTGGGCAGGTTTATGAATGGATTGTCCTCATGAATGACCAGTGTACAGGTTTGTGAATGGGTCATCCTCATTAGTGACCAGTGTACAGGTTTGTGAATGGGTCAGCCTCATTAGTGACTAGTGTACAGGTTTGTGAATGGACCATCCTCATAGAATGACCAGTGTACATGTTTATGAACAGATTGTCCTCATGAATGACCAGTGGGCAGGTTTATGAATGGATTGTCCTCATGAATGACCAGTGTACATGTTTGGTGGCCTGGATGATGTCTAATCAAAGATGGTGCCATGCTTCTGTAGAGAAAAGCAGATGAAGACATCAGGGGAAGTAGCGAGATCTCTGGGAGAGGTAATAAATACCCAGAAGTGTTACACTGACACTACTTAGCAGCACTCTATACAATTACATATACATGCTCACTGTGCACTGCTGTACTTTATATAATGATCAATGTGACACGAGTGTTGAATGATATATCCCAACACGTCTGGAAGCAACTCTTGGTTGCAGATGAAACAAAGCGTCTGGTGACAACCCTGGAGAATCTCATGGGGCTTTCTCCCGTCACTTCTTCCAGAGTTCTGCTACTTTTCAAAACTTTAGAGCTTTGAAAGCCTTTTAAGCGTCCAAAAGCCATTTTTCCAGATCCATAAAAAGGATGACAGATGGCCGAATACCATCACTTTATATCCTGCACCAGAGAAGCTCATTATGTACAGCGCTGTCAGAGGATCATCCAAACTCTCAGGAGACATTGAAATGTAAACGTCTTACAAGGTCAGCAAGTGACCCTGGAGAGCGGGCAGTATAGACTACCACCAGTAATCCAGGACAGGTGCAGGAAAGGGCAATGGAGGATCAGCTGTAACTTTCCTCCACCTGTGGATTAAGGGAAAGAATACAGAGGCAGTGAAGATTAGCAGGTTTTGTTCTAAACGCTTGCAGGTAGTATAAACACAGAGAAGATAATTTTCCACCCCAAAAGGAGATGGATTACATAGTCCTTGGGTCTGTTATGCTCTGCTGAGTAATTAAATTAGATGTTTACAGCGGATGATAAATACTGTAAACACGGCTCATAAAATGTCAAGGACAAATTACTCGGCGTACCTGTAAGGCAGAAACAAAATTAATGTTTGCAGTTAACCCCTTACTGGAGATGTGGAGTGAGCAACAAAATGTACATATACTATATGGCCAGAAGTATGTAGACCCTTGGTTCTCAACTGGTGGGTTGTGACCCAAAAGTGGGGCAAGACCCCGTATACAGTGGCTCCTCAGTCTCACCCTACCGCAGCATGGTCAGTTCTCAAGCCAAGCACCCATTCAAAATATGCAGCCCGGTGCAGTGTCCAGTAGGTGCTGGAACCGGAGTGCTGTCACATTCTAGTTCATGATACTTCAAGGGCACACAAGGGAGCTGTACAAGCATGTATGGATGGTGCTTAGTCACAGCACAACAGTCCACACTGGGCCTCGGGCCTAGGGCCTCGGATCCACCTTGTCTAAAAAAAAACAAAGTAATGAGACTAATGGAGGATTCCTTTTTTGCTTTGGTATAAAGAACATGTCCAGGATATGTGAAAGCAGCTTCCGGATCTCTAAGGAACCATTTAATGCCCACTGCACCCTTAAAACCGACGAAAGGCCACTTAAAGTGACACTAAACTCAGGGTTAAATCCTAAAAATACATTCAAATACCTTAACTATCAACAACAATGTATCTTATTTGTGTATCACTCGGCTGTAGATCCACAAATCATCTCTGAATTGGTGCCGACAGTGTCCTTCCTTCTGGAGGGGGGATACTTTTGTTCCCCATGGTCCCTGTATATGTTGTAAAGTAGCCACCACTCGAAACTCACTCCTGCGATTGACTACAATCTCACATTCAGTTTACTAATCTGTATTGAGATTGTAGCCCATCACGGGGCTGAGCTTGGAGTGTGACCATGGGGAACAAAAGTAGTCACCCTCCAGAAGGAAGGACAGTGTCAGCAGATAATTGGAGATCTACAACCGAATGATACACAAATAAGCCAATTTTCTTAATAGTTAAGGTACTTGAATGCATTTCTAAGTATTAGCACCTAAGTTTAGTGTCACTTTAACTTCCTCTTCCTAAATGTACTTCTTGAAAATGACAAAGTTATGCAGATAGTCTGCCATTTTTTGACAATTACAGGGAACTGAAAACTCAACTTTGCTCAATCCTAGAAACCAGAATCTGCAGATAAGCATCCCCAACCTCATTTACTTTTGTGAGCTCCATACTCTTTCCTGCTCAGTGTCTTCAGCCTTCAACTGAGAATAGAAGCATCACTGGTCGCCCTTTTGTTAGCGTTGCTCAAATACGTTGGCGTTTGCTTTGGACATCGTAGCTGTTCGGTTGTAGCTTTCAATAACTGGATATGCGGTGTCTGGGATAAATTTAGTGTTCATCCCAACAACCCTACCTCTATCATTCCTCTATGCACCGGTCTCTGTTAAAAGTGCACTTCTCAAAATTTAGCAAAGATCCTATAAGTGTGCTCCGGTGGAAGGAGATTTGGGCACACAAGCTGAAACTGGCTTTCTATAAACATTACACAGATAACAAAGGCAGATAGCAGCCAATATTCCTATTTAGATTACAGTCAGTGGGGAGCTTCAAAGCGTCCGAAGGAGTTTTTTCAGCATGAAGGATAGGCAAGCTGTAGCCAGATTCTCACACCATAAACAAACATGGAGCCGCCACACTCCCTGTACACACGGCACACTCCAAAATAATCACCGAACACAGGAGAGGACAACACCGGGGGCCTCAGACTACAACCTTCTAGAAGAGGACTCCTGCACTGCCAATAAAATTTACATTTATAACAGATTCAGTCTAACAGGTCATTTTTTTTTGTAGATCTATTTAAATAACAGTACAAACAATGAAAATGTAAAAGAAATAAGTCTCTTTAAAAGTCTGTATAAAGATTATACATTATGTGGTGTCCAAATGTCCCAAAGTGTTGTAGACAAGACTGGAAAACGGAAATAGAGAGAACTTGCTAAAGTAAAAGCTTTACAATATTTATAGCTTTAAACTTGTTTTTAACCAGACCAAATACATAGGAGGACACACACACACTAAAATTGTGTCTAGATGTTCTAATGTTAATAATGTTATTAATTTTGCCATTAAAAATGTAAGATGCATATTATACTGTGTGTATGTATTATATACAGTGTGTGTGGAGATATAGATATTATAGTTTCAAAATAAAAAATATATACTATAAGTAAACTATAACTAATAAAGAGAATGTAAAACTGACTGAACAGAAAACTGGAATGAAACATGAGACTGTTCGAGCTCCTGTGTATGAACCAAGCTTTCACACTGGTCCCTCCCCTCATTTTAGCAGCCTGTACAGACACTCTAAATGGAACAATTTGGAATGTCAGTTCCTGCGCACAGGATGATGGGTAATTAGAGGTGCAGGTAATAGCGAGGCTTTGGGAACAGGACAGAGTAATACGTTATGAATTCAGGAACAGAGTTCTCTGACCTGGAGGAAAGTTCCTTCTTCAGGTGGAGCTGCTCTGTCTTCATCCGTCTCACATTCCCAGACATCTTGATGAAGTCGCAGTCCATAGACTCCATGTGTTTGTCCAGCTGACGCAGCCTCTGCTCCCAGTTTGCCTTTTTCTCCTTCATATCAGCTGTTATCACCTAAAAAGAGAGCAGAGGATGAGGATGACCACAGATAAATGTTTAAAAAAAACACCACAAAAAAAACCTTTGGCTTTATTTAAAGGAAGGGTTAATTAAATCAGGATTAGTGGTGGTGCTCATTAACAGCATGACAGCAGACTTAATTCATAGGCATAGCACAGTAGAATGTCAGCTCTGGGGGGCGAGAGCCTGGATAGCGAGCCTCGAGTACAGATACCTTACCAATGCCAGGGCTATTATGGAATTACTCCGACCAAATTTACCTCGATCATCTTCCTGGATAAATCCTTCACATCAATATCGGAGGTGATCAGACTCTGTATGGACTCGAGAAGCTTGTCTGCCATCACACATGTGTCACCCTGCTGTGAAGAGACAAATCAAAAGGCCATAAAGCGGATGTTCAGTTTTGGAAAATACATTTTAAAAGTTTGATGCAAATCTCTTTGGGTCTCTCGGTAACTTTACAGCTCTGCATGAATAAACCCCTCACAAGGGGGTGCTGCCTGCACTGGGTGACACCAAAATGACTGACCGTTATTTTGGGGGTCACTCCTCTAAAAAGTTGGGCAAGAGAGCCCTGAAAGCAGTACTAGAGAGGAGGGGACCCGGCGGCATACCTTATCCCACCAAATGAACTTCCGGTCCTCTCTTGCGCGTGCATCATGTCATACGCATGTGTAATGTCCCAGCAGGTGACACCCAGCCTGGGGGCACCTCTGAAACCCCTGACATGTCACAAAATACAGCTCCAACTTTTATCATTAAAAAAGCCATCCCCGAGCAACAGCCAGTGACTTTGCTTTGGTTGAGATGTCATCAGTCTGCTGCAGGCAGGAGGAAGCGTTTCCTCAGTCTCTCCTCCACCAGTAATCAGACTGTACATTGTGACATTATTGCAAGTCACAAGGTGAGAGGCTGCAGCTGATCGGTGACTGCAGATGGTGACCCTGGATGATGACTGAATAAAGATGGCGCTGTTGTTCTGGAGAGAAAAGCAGATTAAGACATCAGGGGGAGTCCTGTGATATGTAATAAATACCTGGAAGTGTTACACTGACATGAGCATGCTGCAGTCAACTAAACAAATCTGAGGATAGGCCAACTGTAAAGTAAATAATGGTTTAAAAAAATATTTATATTATTTAAATATTACATTATTACATTTAGAATTGAAATAGGATTTACAACCTTTTAAAGATTTCACTCTACAATGTATTACAACCCCTTGCGGACCCCCTTCCTCATTCGGAGCCCATTCTTGCTCTCACCATCGTCTGCAGGATGGCTTTAAACTCAGCACCGGGTTGTTCATGTCCCGGTCCCTGGAGCAACAGGAGAATCTCACGGTCCAAGGTGACGTCGAGGGCGGACGATCGTCCTGAGAAGAATGTCCCTTCGGCAGTGGTGACCTGGTCAGGTGACAACATTGGGGAGCTAGGTGAGCAAAGCAGACATAGTGGGTAAGGCTGGACCAATTATACTCTGTACAGCATGCACATACCTCCGGAGACTGTTGTGCGTATTCCAGCTCTGTGTGCAGCGAGCTCAGACCACCATTAATGATGCGGTTTAACTTGTACGTAATTGGGGAATTGATGCCGTTCCTAGAGAGAAGATGGAGATCTTAGAGGACTTTCACTTCTCTGCCTTCAGAACCCAACTGCACACAGAGTTCAAATTTTACATTACTATACTTGTATATAATCAAAATGATAAATTAATATAATTCAATCACGTTTAAAGGACCTTCTTGGAAGGCTCTGTAAAAATGGTGGCAAGGTGATGCAATACTTATCACTGGTATGAGAAACCACATATGGGCAACGAAACAGGAAGCAAGGCTCACTTCCTTTGACCTCAAAATCAGTTATGGATATATTTGAGTGGTCAATGATGACACAAAGTAGTAATCTTTGCATCATAAATATGAAGGTTATTACTTTTAAGTAAGAAGAAGGAAAAAAATAAATGTATACACGTTCCATTATTGTCTGTTCTACAAATCCCAACTGTTGCAGATTGGCAGTAAGGGGGTACACATAGATATCAGCAGACTGCATTTGACCGCAGCAGTTTTTGGTCATTAAATAGTATTTTTCTACAGGGTTACAGTATTTCCTTTATCAGCCGGTTGCCATATCACTGAAGAGCATTCAAAATACGTACGACAGAAGCTCCTGCTCCATCTGCTGCAGATTGTGCTCCAGCTTGTTCTTCTCCAGTCTTAGATTCTGAAAGGTTAAAAGGAGAAGATGGATCGTGCGGGACAATAATACACATTCCAGACGTTTCCCCAAACCCCAGAAATGGTAACAAATTTATGAAGTTTACAAAACTGGCTCAACGATATGAGAAACCAGCAACAGACGGACAGAGATAATGGAGATACAAAAAAAACACACACCACATACAATAAAAATCAACTTTCTGCCATTACCTCAATAACAGAACTGTATTCCATCAACATGGACTTCAACTCCTCCACATACAGATCTTTCTGCAACACAACCAAATACTTTAATTTACTTTCTATATATTTGTAGGGCTCCGACATATTCAACCCACCACAGACAGACTGACTATTATTATACATTTATATAGCTCTAACATATACCATAATGCTGTACAGAAAATACAGAGCCAGTCACCTCAGTCTCTGCACCAGAGGAGCATACACTCTAATATCCTGCCACAGTCACATACCATTATATACCTCAAATATACTATAGTGCTGTATAGAGAACACTGAGCCAGTCACATCAATCTCTGCACCAATAGAGCTTACACGCTAATGTCCCACCACAGTCACACACAATTATTAAACATTTATATAGCTCCGATATATACCATAGCGCTGTACAGAGAACACTGAGCCAGTCACATTAATCTGTGCACCAGAGGAGCTTACACTCTACTGTCCCCTCACAGTCACATACTATTATTCATATATGTAGCTCTGACACATTACATAGTGCTATACAGAGAACAATGAGCCACTCAGATTAGTCTCTGCACCATAGGAGCTTGCACTCCAATATCCGGCTACAGTCACACACAGTTATTATACTTTTATACAGCTCCGACATATTCCACAGTATTGTACAGAGAACAATCAGCCAATCACATCAGTCTCTGTACCAGAGGAGCTTACACTCTAATGTCCCATCACAGCCCCCCACTATTATACATTTATATACCGTAGCTCTGACATTCTGCACAGAGAACACTGAATCAGTCACATCAGTTTCTGCACAAGACAATAACACCATCCCCGAGGATCCCAAATCTCTCCTGCCCATTGGCCAATTCAGGGAGAAGAGCTCCATGCTTGTATAGTCCTGCAGCAGCAGAATGAAGTCTCAGCCATATGTTCAGTGATGGCTTTTACTGGATGCACATGCTGAAAGTAACTCAAATCTTATGTATCATCTGCAAATATCAGGCTGTGTATGGCCGCTCTGACGTTTGTCACTTTGCTTGTAACTGTGTGCCTAGACTAATTGATGGAAGAAATATCCAACAAAACTTCAGCCTCACCACAAGGAGCCCGGCATCCTTCTTCTGCAGTGTGCCCTCAAACTCCGTCAGCTGTATCTGCAAACAAAACATTAAATACAAGAAATGAGAACTAGAAAAGCAGTCAGGAGCACCATCTGGAGATGGAGAAAGAGACTTCCAGAAGTTTTTTTTTTTTCTAGAAAAGAGGCAATTTTCATGACTCCATCCTATAACCGGCCTGGTGCTTCTCACATGGCCACCTATATTGGCTGGTGGCGAGTCCTGTGCAGATGCAGCCAAAGCCCGGGGGTCATATGTGATGAAGGTGACCTTCAGGCATGTGAAGATCCACACTCTCAATAAGGGGCAGATGGGGTTCAGCTTTTAGGAGAGAGCTCCAGCCGAAGACTTTTTTTTTTTTTAAAGTTTTTAAGTATTACTATTGTCGAAAAGCTCTCAATGCATGGTTGCTCGAAGGCAGCGACTGTTTACCTGGAGAACCTCCGCTTTGTCAGAAACCTCAGAAAGGGTCTTCCTGACTTCTTCCACTTCCAGGGTGCTACGGTGATTCTGTGACCAAATTTAAAAAAAAAGAAACTCAAAAAGTTACAAGAACAACTATGACATATCCTGGACCCGTTCTTGTACCAGAAAGAGCCCCTCGTTAGTTAAAATGGTGTCAGATATTGAGGAACCACATCGCATACCGTTTGCTTCTCAACAAAGTCATGTTTTGTCAGCACTGACATGGTGGTCCTATAGCTTTCGTTGGAAAATCTTGTACAGGTGAATAACATGAATACATAAAATCTTATGAGAAGGTTTTTGTAGAGATTAGTGGTCTGGCAACAAGATCAGTAACAGAAGATGCTGGGATGGGCACTTACCTCTTCCTGTAAGGAACTGATCTTGTGAATTAAAGCAATGTTCTCCTTTTCCTGAATAGGCAGAAAACATAATCAGCTGTCCACACTTCTAGAAGAAAAATCACAAAACGAGCCCAACATGTCCTGCATTTCCTATGTGTGTATAGGGGAAAAACGAATCTGCCATTATAGGAAGGGAATCTTTAAGAGTAATAAGAGCAGTTTAGTTGGGGAATGTTTTACAAGCTACAATGAGATGCACTATATGGCCAAAGATATGTGGACACCCTTTCAAATAATGGAGCTCAAGTATATGCAGATAACGGTATTGTTAACCCTGCAACAAAGACATTTTAGACAATTGTGCTCTTCCAACCTTGGGGTAACAGTGTGGTGAAGGCCATCTTCTGTTCCACCATGACACCCCTGTGTAAAAAGCCAGCTCCATATAGACATGGTTTGACCAGTTTGGTGTGGAGGAACTCCAGTACCCTGCACAGAGCCTTAACCTTAACCCTACTGAACACCTCTACAATCAACTGGAACAACAAATGTGAGCCATGTCTTCTCATCCAACATCAGTACCTGACCTCACAAATGGGCACACATTCCCACAGGTACTCCAAAGTCTTGTGGAAAGCCTTTCCAGAAGAATGGAGGCTGTTAATAGTCACAAGGGGGTTGGAGCAGCTCTACATTATTGGGCATGGTTTTGGACTGGTAGGTCCAATGAACTCAAATACGTGCGATGGTTCACAAACCTTGGCCCATAGTCTAATTTTAAAATTTTACAGCTGCATAAGTTCAATACAAGAAAAGGGTGGTGAAACACTTCTAAAATGTGGGGTATATACCCAATACCAGGATCCACAAACAACCACGTCTATAATGGAAATGTAGCATTTTATCACACCATACACACTGCTGATACACCTAGGTTATTCTGATGGCACTGGACAGTAACATATTCAATCAGCATTCGGTTTGCTACTCCATCCCTCGGTCCAGCAGTGTTGTGGTAGACACTGCACAGCCTCCTCCCCCCTGGTACCTTGTGGTGCCTCTTTATGTTGGAGCGTCACTCACCATCTGCTTGTTCTGGGCCACCAACTTGGCTTTGGCCTCCTCCAGAAGATTCATGTTTGATTTCATCTCCTCCAGCTCACCCTTCAGGGCCCGAGCTTTGCTAATGGACTGCTGGGCGCTATAAGACAATCCGAGAGAGCTCAGGGTCACAACTTACCATACTTTTGGGAGCCAGTCTTGGGAGAACCAAAACCAGCACTATGCAGACAACATAAAATGAATGCAGAAGAATGTACATTTGTTATTTATAGAGTGTGTTTTTATGTATACATTTTAGTGCTCATCACACCCTTACAAGCCTTATTTACCGTTATAAAACACTTGAAATAGCTTATACCTAGACAGCTTCACCAGGACTAGAAAATGGCACCTGCAAATGCTGGAGGTCAACTTTTCTTTAAAACATAGCCGGTTACTACTCTAGATAAAAAAGGTACTGAGCCAGCGAAGTCCGGACTTATGATGTACATATTTCTTTTGGTCAGCAACAGGCTGGATTCACACTATGGTGGTCCGTTAAGTTGACTGGGATTATGTTGTGCATTAACATACGTTAAGACAGCAAATTCTTTTTGAACAGACTGCCTAACGCACCAAAAAAAGGTCCAAGCACCATTTTTAATAAAGCAATACACCACAACACATGGTAATCCATAGCCACGAATAGTAGTGTGCTGCAGCGCAGACACATTGGGGTGCAATTCAGAATGGCAGAATGAATGGCACTGCATCGCACAAATGCGCATAATCCACGTTACGGCAACAAAACAGGTTTAATCCAGCATTGCTAAATTATGAAGGATGAGGATGACAGGAGCTAGCACTTCCAAAGAGGTCAGGGTGCAGTTAATAGGTGCGCCGAATTAGTCAACCTCAACCCTGACCTGGGACAATTAAAAAAGTCAGCAATGGCACTTCCATATTTTTTTTGTCCCGACAGGTTCATATTAAGTATAGTAACAGCCTTCAGTTTGATGAAGACCAGACCGACTTGAGGAAAACTTTGGCAGACAGTCTCCTGTGTAATGTTTATGGCTAATAATAAACTGCCAGTCCACTCCAAATTTTACAAAATTAAAAAGGAATATTTTCTAAAATGGTCCACTGGCACCAAACATTGCATTCAACAGTTACAGCTAAAAGATGGTCAAAAACAAAAACCATGGGTTAAAAACAAGAGTCATGTGTAGTCTAACTGCTTGGTGTCCTTGGTGTATTTCTTCCCAAATCTGTCTAGTAATCTAAACTTTATCTCTGCAGAGGAGCTTCCTATTATAAAGAGTGGTCACTGCTCCTCTTTCCTTGTGCAGGGTGACTGGTCTTGTGTCCGCCCCCTCCGGAAGTAGGAGGATCTGCTGGGTCCCACCCATGGCTCTGCATGGGATATGTGCAGCACAGTGATGAGGCCACTGCTACTGTAACAAGAAAATACCTGGGTTGGCCAAGGTATTTGTGGCACACAGAGGATTTCTACCCTTGGAGGCTATTGAGGAATACATTTAAATTAAATTTGTGTGCCCGGAGTTCAGCTTGAAGATCCCCCAGATCTTGCTGATAAAGCCTAAAGGAAAAAGAGAAGGAATGCCAGTGATGACTTCTGTGACTCCGAGCAGCATTCAAAGTGCTGTTACCTAGAAGAGTGAAGGTCACTCAGTTAGCTAATGTACAAGTAGATGACCGTCTGGTGCAAGGGTGGGTAACTGGCCCTCCAGCTGTGCTTTAACTACAAATCCCACCATGCCCTGGCCTCTAGGAGGTATGCCTGTAACTATCAGTCTTGGAAATACCTCATGGGACTTGTAGTGCCACAACAGCTGGAGGGCCAGAGATGCCCACCCCTGGTCAGGGGAAATGCAAATGATTTCCTCCAGCCAAATAGATATGAAAAGATAGAGGGGAATTGATCAAATCTGGAGCAGATGTGCATGGCAACCAATCAGCTTCAGTTTGTCCAGTTAAGATTTGAAAATGAAAGGGAAGCTGATTGGTTTCCATGTACAGCTGCTCCAGATTTTGTCTGATCCAGTTTTGATAAATCCCCCTCATTGTCTAAGTGAATTGAAGGGGCATCACACAATCCGGATTTAAGAAAGCATAAAGGAATGGAAGGATGGACACTAGCTTCATATCACATCACACAGTTTGCACTTTGAAACAATTTCTCACTGTCACACCGCAGATTGAGGAGTCGTGCAGAAGTCACACCGGGAGGACACGATCTCCGGTCACCATCTATGTACAGAACTTTGTTAAACAAAATCCTATTTCCATATGTAAATACGACAGTACAGCAGTCCATCAGAGGTCTGTGGTGTCATTGTTTTGAAGCGATGGCGGAGACAACTCATTTATCATTTCCGCCATGTGAGGCTACAACAAAAAGTCAATCTTATAAAAAGAGCTACAAATCCCATTAAAAAAACATGTACAGAGCAGTTTTCTAACACAATGTGATGCACAAGCCTCGTAGGAAAAACAAAAGCAACCTTTACCTTTCCTGACCAAGTCTTCCTTCATTTGTGTCTCACACGCTCCCCCTCCCAGACACTGCAGCTCACAGTGGGAGGGTTTCAGCAGTAGCAGCAGTGCGGCCAATCCAATAAGCAGTGGGCAGGACTAGGTGTGGCCAGAGGATGATTGACAAGCTAAAGGCCTGTGAGTTAGCAGTGACCAAGTTCACAACCATGACCCCTTTTTTTGAATCCCACTGTAGTACAAACAGTCACTGCTTACATAAGAGTGGCAACTCTGCTCTGAATTCAGGAGCAGTGCAGCATCATTGCCACCCCATTACATTAGGTGGACTTCACTGGCAGGATTAACAGGTAGTGGTGGGATTTTGCAGGGGGATAAATCTGTAAGGAAAACCTAAATAGGCCATAGTTCTACTTTAATGATCCAGACATCTTTGACTAAGGGCACCCACACACTTAAGGATATCTAAATACAAAACTTTCTCTTTTAATTCTAGTTGGCAAATAGTATAAACCCATTAGTATTTTTTACTTTTGTGTCTCATAGGGGAGATTTCCCTTCTATTCCTGTTATGGAGACACAACATCAAGTGAGGAAATCTTCACAAATTGAGAATAGAGCCCCTCTTGGACAGTTGTCACCTGAACAAGTTTCCCCATTCGAAGATTGCCCCTCTATTCCTGCTCTGGTGATGAAGAATTTGGACCCTCCTTAGCATCTTGTCTTGAATTGTATTGTAACTAATACCTTCCTTATATTATAAAGCAATGCGCAAACAGTTAGGGCTATAAAAATCCTGAATAATAAATAATAATAATAAATACTACTACATTTGCCATTACTTTTTGACAAGGACAATGGTCACCAGAACAAACAAATAGCGAATCTTGCCTATAGAAATGCAGATTACAATAAAGTGTGGACATAACTTATTCGCACCTCAATCACAAAAAATGTTTTGGCCACAGATATACTTTAAAAGGTCATCTAGATGGCCACCCACAAAGAATAAAGCGGATTGAGGCAGAAGCTTCAAGGCTCTGCTAGACTTACAGATTACCTGTAATAGAAAAGGAGAACCTGTAATAGAAAAGGAGAACCCCAGAGGTAGAGATGTGGGGATGATAGCCAGTCTATCCAAAACCTAATATAATCTATACTTATTATATTAGGTTTTTTAAACTGTCCAATCATATCTCCCTCTTAGATTCCAAACCAGTTGACTTCGATATGTTAATTTCAAAATTACTCTAGAACAAGCCAACGCATTTCGGGAGTTTTGAGGTATCCTTCGTCAGGGGTTTGAGATTCTGGGGGTAAAAGATCCAAAACTAGCTGCTGGAGCATCCTTGATACACACAAGAGATTAAACCAATTTTTGGTTCAAGTACACCTTCATCTGATGCTCTCTCTATCCCATATCTACGTATCCGGACCTCCTCCCAGGGGCCACTTAATGTTTGATAGCTGCCTTACCAGAGTCACAGCAAGAAAACAAAACTCAACCTTCACCGAGAGATTTAACCTACTGGGATCTAGCTTCTCACAACTGCAGATATAAACTGTATTCAGTCAACACTCATTTCATGTCCATGGAAACCCTAATGGAGGCTCACCAGAGGCCTTCAACGATTCTAGAGATTTAAACTTCAACAAGTGAAATAAAAGGTCGGTTCCTTTGGGGGGAAGACATTGTCCTACACACACAGCTCACATCCTGTCCAACAGATATTTGGAACGGTGTTTTGTGGCATGTGGATAATAAGCAACATGATCAGGTCATGAATGGTCTTCCCTCTAGGGTCAGGAGAACCATTACCTCTTCCACTGGCTGCACAGTTCCTCGTTCTCCTCCTGCAGGCGCTGGTTGGTCTCTTCCTGCGCCTCTACGGCGATCTTCAGCTTGGCCTTCTCTTGCTGCAACTTCTGATTGTTGTACTGCAAGTCGGCAACACAAGTGATGAGGTCCGAAGTGTCACTGCAGAGACAAGTCACAGATTATGAGGATACCACCCTGCGTTTTAGATATACTCACCACCCTTTAAAAAAGGGGAATACATAAGGGCACTACAAAGCAGGATAGCCTGGCCAGGAGAGCTTCCTCTCCATGAAAACCATAGTATGATGTAATTAGGCATTTTTAATATAGGCCGTGGATGGCAAGATAACCGCTTTACAGTGTGTTGCCGAGACAAGGTAAGCAACTGCACTGAGAGCAAAGGCTGAACAATGAATGTTGTCCTGCTGATAACACAATCTCAGTGCAAGCCTACCACAGTCTTTGACTGAAATCATAGTCTCCAATTATATGAAACACCCACAATGCTCATGGCAATCAGAGACAATGTCATCTTTGCATGTTTAACCATGCATGAAAATAAACAAACACACACACACACACACACACACTACTAAAATTGAAAAAAAACTAAACTAAAATCAAAACAATTGTAAAATTAAGGCCTTCTGATCACCTCCAGCCTCTTCGACCACTTACTGTCTACATATACACACTCCAGTGTAGGCTTCACATCAATGGTCTGGGCTGGATTTCTGATAGGGACAAATGATTGGCCATGCATGGACAATATCTGTTGGAATAGCCACTTGTATTCTCCTACAGGGAGCATGTGATAGAGTGACACAGGAGCACAACTGGAATATAGGGACAGTGTGTTGTCACCCAATAACAGGATGCACCTGAACAAGGACCTTCATGGAAGCATCACCAGCTTTTATTAAAAGCGCTCAATATTTAAAAATGTTTAAAATTACTAACATGTATATGAGATTTTAGTAATTGGGTTTATATCTACATTATATGCAACTTTCTATGTCAAACTAGTATAGAAGAAAGTTGGGTGGGATGAGCTGGTAAAACTGGGTGAAGTCCCCCAGAAGTAAAAGCAATAGTCGACTATTCAATATAAATGGGTCCCATAGGTGAGATGGTTTGTAGATGGCCAAGTTTAAATAATGTTCCCCATTAAGACTTCACACCCTGGAGTGGTGTGAACACCGATCTTCAGAATCTGAGAATGTTCTTCACACATGGGAGTTTTAACAGTCATTACAGGAGGCATCAATGGAAACAAAACTACTATTGCACAAGGTCTTTGCATAATAAGTACAACCGAAAGCTTAAAATAGGGAAGTTGGCGATATTTTAGGAAAATTAGATGATTAGCAGGTAGGAGGAAGATAACTAGCTTCAAGGAGGCCACAACACAAACATCTATATCCAGTGTCCTGTAGACTTGAACGTGGCACTCGGGGCATGTAGAAAGTTTCACTGAGCGAGGTCTCAGACTCTCCTTTTATACATGAAGCTTAAAGTAAATGCGCCGCTGAAGATTTAAAAAAAAAAATGTGTTTAGCACTGTCCTCATGGAACATATCTGGTCAATTTCACAGCGGACGTCTTTAATATCAAAATAATTATATTGCGAATTAGTGTTCCAGAATCTTTTTTAGGTGCATCCCTCTGTAGATCTAAGGAGACTTCTTGCAGTAATTCTGCTGTATTCACATTTGAAGCTTAAAATGCCAGATTTAAACAAAAAGAGGTATGAACTATATATCTTCTAGGTTCCCCTTCAATCTTAGGATCATAGTATCCCTGGTCAAATGTTAAAGAACGTGGCTGTTTCTATTTGGCCCCATCATCTCACTAGGCCTGGCTGCCAGGAGCTGCCCAAACAATACTTCAGAACTTTGCTGCTCTGTAACAGCCCGGTTCAGGTTTCCTTTGACTTAAGTGGGACTTTTGGTTCAGAAATTCCACATTTTGGAGGTTGACATTTTTTAAACATTTAGCTGAACTGCAACTGAGTGACATTTTCAGAACGTCATCCATTCCTATGTATTATCAGTACATGGAAATGTTCTTCATTTATACATCTAAAATTTACTGCAAGAAAATGATTCTACAACATGTTATCATCTGCTGCATCTCTGCTTTGTATGGACCGCCACTGATAATAAATGTAATTATAGCAAGTGTGAGACTCTTCCTCCCTCTGCTGGACAAAATGTGTATGGTGGAAATAGGTAGACATGGGCGACACCCTTTATTTTTCAAGTGATCCAATTTAAGATGCAAGACTATTACTTCAATGTCTTGAAAATGATATACCAGGATATCAGCCAACTTTAAAAAGTCATGTTGTGTAATGTCTGAACCTTAACGCAGATAAAACCCCAGTTTATATTCATGGAATTAAAAAAATCAAACCTGATCCCTTAAAAGGTCACAAGAATCACACAAGAAGGACAAGGCCACTGAAAAAGCATGAATGGGATCAGTTTAAAGAACCAATCCACCCAAAAGTCATTTTAGTTGCAGGTGAAGTCTGGTGCGCTGCATCTGACTTCACTTGGGTACAGATGGGGTGCAAAGCTCAGCACAGGGATGGTGGGAACCCCTCACAATGGACACAGGAGGTGTACAGCCCTGGGCACAGCAGGTGTAAAGACCAGGTAACTCAGTTTAGGGATGGAGGCTGCCCCTCATAATGGACATTGCAAGTGTACAGGCCCAGGAACCCAATGCAGCTATGGTAGGAGCCCCTCAAAAAGGGCACAGCAGGTGTATAGATCTAGTAGTGCAACTCAAATGGTCAGTATTTATGGAGCCAAATTTAACAAGCTCTTCTGTTGTACATGATTCTGTGCAACCCTTTTATCAAGACCTCGAGAGGGCTGAGCTGGAACCTGTGTATACACTGACTGCCTTTCACAGGCTCAGTATAAGGGCGAATCACATCATTGGGAGACAAGTGGCAATGTGAGCAGAAGGCGGTATGAAAATTACAACCATTCAGCAGGCAGACTAAGTCCATGTAAATACAGAATGCTCAGGCAAAATTCTTACTAATACAAGTTATTAGCACAGAACTTCATATGAAGAAAAAGGTCCCAAAGCAATAGACCTGAGGTACTTTGGAAGACAGACCCCCATACCTGGATATATAATAGAATGCGATCACTCATTGCTCCCCATCACACGACCTCCACCAAGCACTTAGAGAAGCAAACTCCCTTCATAGTGACAGAGGAAACTTATCTGACTACATCAGATTTCTGAGAAAGTCAAATAGTTACCACAACAGTGACAACATTGCAAAGGATCTTTAAAGAGAACCTGTCACATTGTACATTCGCTGGGACCTGGTGACACAAGACTATACATGAGCAAACCCGTATTGAGAGAAGTACATGCCGGGGCACAGCTGACCTTCTGAAGCTACTAGGTTTCTGGCTGTCCTGCCGATTGTCTGGCTTCACTACTTTGAGTCGACGATTGGGAACAAGTATTTAGATCACTTCACTCTGTGCGCTTGTTCCAAGTCGAGGACTCGAAGAGGAATTCATCATCGGCAACCCCCGTTTTTGGCCCAGCAAAAGTTCCATTACAATCCGCTTTGCCCATAATTTTGTATAACATATGTATATTATTATATTTGTGTGCTCTCTCTCTTTTGGCACA
>NW_017307563.1:326811-327904 GCF_000935625.1 Nanorana parkeri
ATAAGCCTACTTCCACCATGGTGCAAAAAACTCACTGCCGCACCTCTTGCTTTGGCAACAGCTCTATGACTGGAGGTACAAATAGTAACGTAGTAATTGAAATTTGCCCAATTTCCGGGAATCCTCCAATTGGGCTGGTCTGGGAGAGATGTAATTGTACACAGTTTGGTTCATTCACTTGTAATGTACTTCTCACGTACATCAATCCACACAGAACATACGACTTCCGAACCAGTATTCATCATTATTTACCATTACTGAATGAGATTCTGGCTTCGCTATCCAATATACTTTCATAGCATCATACATTTACAATGTCCATTTATAGGAAGGGACCATTTGACTTACAGATCTCGGGAAATCTCACCGCCGAACGCCTCCAGACTTCCGGATGTGATATTCATGGTGGTCCCGGAGATCCTGCGCACTATGCAACACAGAGATCAAATTTACAACTGTAGAACAAAACTAAAATACACTGATTCTGAATATTTATAATACAAACCATTTACTGTAAATAAGGATGATCAACATCTGTCGTGCACAAGGACTCTGCTCCTTCCTCTTATTCTAAAAAGGTGCCCATACACTGTACGATTCGCGTACGAGAATCGCGGGAAATCCCGCGATCGTACGAGAATCGTGCAGTGTCTGGAAGGCGTGCAACCGTTTCTACTGTACGGTCACACGTCTTCTGGCGAACAAGCAGGCTTGAAAACCCGGGTTCGACAACTTGTTCGACAACTGCCGAACGGGCCGGAGTGCGCACATGCACACTCCCCATATGCAGTGATTGCAAGCCCGACCCTCACTGCGGTCATCGGAAGCCCGCCCCCAAGCGTACATGCTTTTAATAAGCTTACGACCATCGCAAGACAAAAGTCTTGCGATGGTCGTAAGGTGTATGGGCACCTTTACACGCTCTCCTGAAATACTCTGCACTGCTGGAAGACTCGGCTCCTTCCTCCTACACTTTTCTCTTTCCAACTCTCCTCTCTTGAAATACTCTGTGCTGTGCTGGCAGGGCCGGATTTACTCTCTGCTGCCCCAAGGCTAGGCTCCTCAATGCACCGCGCTCCCCGTGAAACCCCCC
>NW_017307563.1:327987-340861 GCF_000935625.1 Nanorana parkeri
CCCCCCCCCCCCCAATGGAGAATGGCAACCAGATGGCGGGGGCAGCGGGGTTTTCATTTTTTTTTTATTTAGATCATTATTTTTTTAGAATTTGTTTCCCCTTTTAATCACCTTTTTTTATTTAATTATTTTTTTTATACATTTGTAGGATTGGAGGACGGACTTGCAGTCTCATTACAAGTGATCTTGGTGACATCGCTGAAATCACTTGTAAATGAACGAGCGGCTTCCCTGCTCTACATTTAGCCCTGCTTGACCAAAGCAGGGCTAAATGTGGAAAACCACTACCAGGCCAGCACCCGGAACTGCATGTCCCTCTGCTCCCTGCCGCCACAGGCCACGGTGGCCTTGTGAGAAATCCGACCTGTCTGCTGGAGGACTCTGCTCCTTCCATCTAACTCTCCTCTCCTGAAATATTCAGAAGGTCTCTGCTGCTTCCTATGTCCAACTCTCCTCTAAGTGTAGGGAGCTGTGTGAATGCTGGGATTTGTAGTACCACCACAATGACCTCCCCTGGTGTCTAACAGTTGACATCTGAAATATTCTAGCCCAGAATGTTGATGGGGTAGGTTGTCTCATCTGGTCCTCTCACCTGCCAGTAGACTGTCTCGTAGTTTAATCATGGAGTCCTCAGCGATGATGGCGGATTCCTTTGTCTTATTTTCAGTGCTGGAAGACAGACACACACAAAAATTATTCTTTCCTGATTACAATGCACCCTGTTCTTTCAAAGTGTCTGAAATAAGAACTGTCTGGGTTGAGCAGGTTTAAGACAGCATCAGTCTTCTGTAAAACTTTCATAAGCTAAATAGAATAAAATTATAAGAAAATAGATTTTCTCCAAAGTTATTTTGTTCACCAACTAAATACAAAATGTGAAAATATGTGCGATCCAAAAATGCCAGGAAGGTAGATAGAAGGATCGATTGCTCCTTACGCATTGTTGCGGCAGTCGTCCACCCACTCCCTCATAATCGCATGGTAGGTGTCCAGGTCCATTGATATGTCTCTACTCTCTGGGTCCAGCATGTTGCACAGTTCGCTAAGTCCACTGTCCTCCGAGCCGCGGCTGGTCGTGTGACGCAGGTAATCCACAATCTTCGACACGGCCACTTTACCTGAATCCCAAAAGTATTCAGCATACAAGTAGTTGGACTCTCAATACAAGAAGCAAACACCATAATTATCTACAATTTATACAATAACTCCAACCATAAAATACCTCCTTACACTTCTGGGCTGCTACCCCACCCCTGCTGTGCTATAAGGTTGTCTGCATACGGAGGGCAACAACATTTTTCAGATGTGGGGAGCTTGTGCCACTGCCTCACCTCCTGCCAGCAACCCGTGCCACTGGTCAGCCTCCTCCCTGCACCCGTGCCACTGGTCAGCCTCCTCCCTGCACCCGTGCCACTGGTCAGCCTCCTCCCAGAGATGTCTGATTATCCCAGTGATTTAGGGAGGTAACAATAGCATTTGGTAAACTGATTTGGGTAAAAATGTAAACAAAATTTGGGAACCTGTACACAATCAGGTCAAGGCAAAATTAGCATTCTGTACCATTGGGCTTTCAGAGGGAGATGACAAATGGGGGGCCCCTTAATAGTTTTGCTATGGGGCCCTATCATACATAGTCCTCACCTCGGTGTTCAGTGTCACAGGCATGGAAAATGCTGTCCAGCAAGTCCTCCTCACAGATCAGACTGACTTCAGATGCCGGCTCAGCTTTGTGTTCCATCATACGCTTCATACCTGAAGAGGAGACAAGGATATGCTGAAGTAGTAGCCATGGTGTCACGGTGATAGAGGGTGTCACGGTGATAGTGCAATTATTACACGCCATTTGACTGTAGACCTCTCACTGTGCCAGCTCTGTATGCCCCTCTGCCACCCTCCCCTGGGAGCTTTACCTGCACTTTCACTCATCGACAACCTCTTCACCACTGGCGACTTCAAAGTGAAATTTTCAGATTTCGGGTCAAAGTAAAAACTGGAGACAGAGGGCAGGATCCGGTCTTCTAGGACAATGCTCTTAAATTCGGAGCCTGGGTTGGTGGACTGGTGGAATTTAAAGTGGGCCTCTCTGGGGAGGACGACTGGTGTGGAGCAGCTCTGGGAGCCGCAGGATGGCCAAATTTCCTTGGCCTTCTCTTTGGAAGTTATGCTGGCAGAGTAGAGCATGCTGCTCAGAGGGGAGTCACAGTCCAGCACTTGCTGCAACATTGGAGGCTTGACCTTGATCTGTGGAGAGAAGCTGACCACCTCACAGGGGCTGGAGAAGCCTCCGGGGTCTTTGCTGCCGCTCTTCATGGCGCGATTCTTTAGAACCTCCTCCAGGTCTTTCTTGGTGCTGGACTGAGGACTGTCAAAGTTCCTGGACTGAAATTTGGGGATCTGCAGGTAGGGGTTGGACTCCTGGTCCCGCATCTCAATGGTCTTGATCTTGCGACGGATGCTGTCCACTGGGTTGTGCCGCTTGGTTGCCGATCCTGAGTCAGCCATTTTTATCTGTATTTTAGTTTAAAAAAAAAAAAAATGCAATTATTACACGCCACAAATTCTGCACCAAGATAGCCATTGTTATACTGCATGTTACCAGTAATGTTCAATATACAACGGCAAGTTTTCAAGATTAGGAATGAGCAAAAACAACACCCTGAAATTAAATTGAAAATCAGATTTCAGTGAAATGCATTGGAGTCAAAGTTTTTAAGGGGTGCAATAGGATTTATATGGCTCCTATAGGATTAGGGAAACTCATTTCACCTATCATCACTTGTGCCAAATAAAATTGGTCCTCATTTTGTAGAAAGAAAAAACCCAAAATAGCATATACAAATAAAACAGGGAAAACCAAAAACAAATAAAAAGAATTACATCCTCTACGAAAAAAAAATCTACACTTTCTCAAAGTCAATAACTCAATATTGAGGCCAAAACATCACTGCAAAAGCCAAGCAGTTAGTACTTTCAGGAGATATCAGCAATGGAAGGCCATCAATTCCTTCCATGGCAGGTTTCTTTTATGCATGTTCCAATTATTGTACACCAGTAGGTTCAGAAGGTGTTTATAGAAATTACAAACACACCCTGGGGCCATATTAAAAAAGCAGACCCAAAAAAAAAGAAAACTTATGAATATCAGCTATTTATAAATACGATGAAATAGAATCATGATCAATACCGAGATATAAAGAGACAGGATGGTTATGCCGTGTCTTTCAGCTGCATTCAGTAACTTTTAGGATACACAATCCAAGGCTACTGTACAACTCCTAGCGTGAGCCCCTGGGTCCTCTGTTCTAGCACTGACTGTGAAATACTCACCAACCCAACAGCAATAAAGTGATGAGTTCTCTGGAATGTGGAGAGCAAAACACTGATAATATTAATATTGTGTAACAAAATTGGAAGCTTTCCAGCCACAAACCTGTGTTCCCTCCAGACTAGCCTGGGAGTCTGATCAGGGCTGCAGGAAGTGATCCTGAGGGCAGAACCAGCTCTGGATAATCTACAGAACCAGCATCAGGTGTGTCTCCACCACCGAGGCAGACAACTATGAGCCTGGTGCCCCTCTCTGGAACGGACTGATTACTACCCCTCTCTAGATAGGACTGATTACTGCCCCCTCTGGACAGAACTAATTACTGCTCCCTCTAGACAGGACTGATTACTGCCCCCCTCTGGACAGGAATTATTACTGCCCCCCTCTGGACAGAACTAATTACTACTCCTCTCTGGACAGAACTAATTACTACTCCTCTCTGGACAGGACTGATTACTGCCCCCTCTCTGGATAGGAATTATTACTGCCCCCCTCTGGACAGGACTGATTATTGCCCCCTTTGGACAGAACTAATTACTGGTACTTAAAGAAGAACTCCGAGCAGAATAAGACGCCATGACACTACATCAAGGCCACCTGTACAATAAGTGCGGTTTGTTGATGGAATGAGTCCCGACCCGAATGAGTCCCGAGAGGCACACTGCCTGTTCAGCATTGCAGTCATCGGAAGCCAGCCCCTCAGGGGGGCGGGCTTGCGATGATCGCAAGTACGATCTGCCTGTCCAAGATGGGCAGATCGTACGTTTTTTAAATTACTTTACAACCATCGCAAGTATAAGGTCTTGCGATGGTTGTAAAGTGTATGTCCACCTTAAGTGCTCGTTTTGGTCTATCTAGGGAGTAAAATAAAAAAGATATACTCACCCAAACCTTGGTCTCGCCTCTCTGTTAGACCTGTCCCTGCAGCCTCTCCACCCCTTCACTCCAGCGGCAGAATGCCCCTCAGTGTCCTCACTGTATTAAACATGATGACTCATGGGTTGACTGCTGGAGCGGAGGGGGAGAGGGGCTGCGGGGACCGGTCTAGCAGCCAAGCAGGACCAAGAAGCAGGTGAGTATAGCTTTGCTATTTTAGCTCCTTAGACCAAAACGAGCACTTAACCCTTGCAGTGCGGGGGGTAGACCCACTGCAAGGGTTGAACATTATTCTGCCCAGAGTTATTCTGGAATAGACATATTCTTAATCAGAGTTTTTGATCCCCTTATTTGTTCCAAGCCAGTGACCTAGGAAGCATTGGAGCCAGAGGATAAGCATTACAGTCAATTAGCAACTAGCATTTTCAGAAGGATAAGTTACCAATATCCGCCTTCATATTGTCTCAGCAAATGTTTGTGTAGAAGTGCACCATCTGCAGCCATTATTTGGAACCTGAGAACAAATATGAGGTAGATGGTCCTGGGGCTAGTTCACTCCAGATGCAGTTGTGTTCAGTTTGGCAACTGCATCCAGAATGCATCACAATGCTTTCCTATGGGATTTCTGGTGCTCTGTTCACACCAGCGCAGTCCGTTCTGATACTGCTTGCCCTATTTTAGCTGCATCGGATCGCAACAGAATGCATCAAAACGCATCACAAACGCATGCAACAGTTCTGGTGTGAACTAGCCCTTAGGGTCGGTTCACACCACAAACAGTGCATTCCAGAGCGGTCAGCCTCTGGAACGCACTGTATCGCATCCCGGCTGGCTCCCTGCGTTCAGGGGCAGGAGGGGTGTGGTGGTGCATTGAAGTCAATGGCACCGCAGCCACGCCCCCTGCCCACATTGAGATTGCCCGCACCTGAACGTGTGACACATTAGTGCCTGCGTTCTGTTGCAGTGTGATCTGCAAAAATGCTGCAAGCATTGACTTCAATGCACTGCCACGCCCACTCCCACCCCTGAACGCAGGAAGCCGGCCAGAATGCGATACAGTTAGTTCCAGAGGCTGAGCGCTCTGGAACGCACTGTTTGTGGTGTGAACCGGCCCTTAGAGCTGAGAGTTCTTGCTACATCACCCGAGTCACCTCACTCACATCAAACTATAGGTGTTGTTACCAAACACCTGACTTGCATATGTTTTGCATCAGTAGTGCAGCACGGATCAGGATGACAGTCCCAGAGACTGGGGTTCTAGGAACATCTCAGAAATGCCAGGGAAGAGAAGACATAGGCATATTAAAGTTCAGGTTTAAACATATTATAATCTCTGATGTACAGTTGGGGTTCTTCTGAACTGATTTTTCTGCCAGACCATTGTCAGTAATTATGACCTCAAAGTATTTGAGAAGTTCCTGATGTGGCCTCTGGGGTGCGCTGCTCCACCATCATCACATCACTGAGCTGCGACTTTGCCATCCCATCAACTCTCAAGGATAAAGATACAGATTTGATTATTGAAGTGGAGAAGTGAGTTGTGGGTTATCTTGAAGAAATTTAGGAAATCATGGGCAAAGTGGAAGAAGCACAAGACCCTTGCACATATATTCATGTATGCAACTCTGATTTGGTTTGGGGGTCCCAGCAGGGAAACACAGCTACTTGTAAACTCATGAACTAAGATCAGTGTTTCTCTAATGGGGATGACCTCCTCTACAACTGAGCACGGAGCTTTAAGAGGGACACACCTGGAGTGTGTGTATGTGTGTAGGTCTATTAGACCCCAATGTCTCCCTTGCACTTTCCCTGAACTGATCAAGGACATGAAGTCTCCAATCAGCTCCCAACACAGCCGGCTGTCAGCTTGACATCTGTAAACCAGGAAATGCTCAGAGCGTAGCTCTTCTGGGTTCATTGTACAGAGGAGGTATAGAATCTCTCCTCCGTACACACACTCACCATCCAGGGCCGGATTTACTCTCTCCGCTGCCCCAAGGCCAGGTTCCTCAATGCGCCCTACTACCCGCCAAACTCACCCCATGGAGAATGGCTGACCTGCAGGCTGCATACAAGTGATCTCGGCAACATCACCGGGATCACTTGTACAAAACAAATGGCGCCTCCCCGCTGTACATTTAGTTCTGCTTGCCCAAAGCAGGGCTGAATGTAGAAAACAACTACCCACCCGGCGGCCGGAACTGCATGTCCCGAGCATCGGGAGATAGGAATTCCACACCCCTGCTGCCCCTCTACTCCCTACTGCCCCAAGGCCGGGCCTTAGTTGGCCTTGTGGGAAATCCCACCCTGTCACCATCTTAAAAATAGTCCCAGAAGGAGACAACCCCTACCTGCAGATCCCCATATTTCAGTCCAGGAACTTTGACAGTCCTCAATCCAGCACCAAGAAAGACCTGGAGGAGGTTCTAAAGAATCGCGCCATGAAGAGCGGCAGCAAAGACCCCGGAGGCTTCTCCAGCCCCTGTGAGGTGGTCAGCTTCTCTCCACAGATCAAGGTCAAGCCTCCAATGTTGCAGCAAGTGCTGGACTGTGACTCCCCTCTGAGCAGCATGCTCTACTCTGCCAGCATAACTTCCAAAGAGAAGGCCAAGGAAATTTGGCCATCCTGCGGCTCCCAGAGCTGCTCCACACCAGTCGTCCCCTCCACCGCTCCAATGGTGGCACCCAGGTGTGGGCCGCACCCCCCTTGTGACGCCACTGCCTCCAATACTGTGAATCCATGATCCTGGGCATGCATACCTCTTGAGTCAGAGGCAGTGACATCACTGGAACCTGTGACAGACAGGTATATAGCATTTTCAGGAAAAGGTTAGTAATGAAGACCAATGGATTTCTCTCCTGTTAGATTTTCTATAAAGGGTCCTTTCCATGCAATATTTTGGTGATGCTGGAGACTTTACTTAGATCCTTGGGGGGCTTCATAAGCGCAATCACTGATCTTAAGTTTCCTATACTTTTGAGGGGCTCCCACTATCCTTGCTGGAATGGAGTTAGGTGGGCAAGGATACCCCAACCTCCAAGAGGGGCAGGAGTAGAACTATCTATGGGGGTTACTTATTGAGCAAGTGACTCACACAATTCCACCTATAACTGATATACGTGCACTGACCGCCAGGATGCCGTCGGTGGCCATACTCAATGGTTCCCAGTCAAACAATCGCTTTTATTTCCTGTTTATGCGTCCGGAGAGGATCTGTCCCCATCACATAAACTGGATGTTGGCGCCAAGGTGGGATTGAAAATATTTTTAAATATTGTGTAAAAGGAAAATTGTGCAATACATGAGCACACAAACATGGCATTGTATATTGATTTCTCCAGCGGCTGGTGCTTATCAGGCTGATAGTCGTGGTTTCCTATATTGACTCAGAGGGGTGTGTGGGGGGGGAGTGTTGTGTGTGCGGCGTGCCCCCTAACAGCTGCACACACCTCCATATTTGTTCACTGAAAGGGTAACCTTGACTTTGATATAACGAGGTCCTGTGCAGCCAGAGAGCATAGATGGGAGGACAAAAGACGTTCTCTAAATGGCTCTGAAATTCTGACACACTGACAGTGCTATGGGAGATGGTAAACAAACCCCGTAAACAGGGAGCAGGCCACGTCCTACCTGGGAGCAATCTTCAACAAAGCAACACACTCTGCCCGTAACCATAGAGAATACAAAGATTATAATGTAACTTATACAGAGTATATATATGCAGTAAATGCACAAAGCAAGGCCCATAAAGACATGGATGAGTAAGTTTGGGGTGGAGGAACTTGACTGGCCTGCACAGAGTCCTGACCTCAACCTGATAGAACACCTCTGGGATGAATTAGAGCGGAGACTGCGAGCCCGGCCTTCTTGTCCAACATCAGTACCTGATCTCACAAATGTGCTTCTGGCCATACTTTTGTCAATAGTGTATATATATAAATATATGTCTGGAGAGCGGTGATGTCACTCCTGTATAATATATCTTATATCTGGAGAGTGGTGATGTTGTAGCTCAGTTTTGGTTTATATACGGTTGTGATGCAATCAGGAAGTTGATAGTCGAGGAGGGGATGGGATTTGGAGTTATGAAAGGTGTAGTCTCTGGGAGGCTGCTTACAGGGAAGGAAAAATAAGTTTAACAGGATCTGAACTGTGTTCATTTTAACAACTTCCTTGACTGTTTCCAATTTTTCAGAGCAGCATCTTACTCACAGAGCAACCTTTTCATCTCAGATCATAATACACCGAAAAAAACCAGTGGACCTGTCACCTGATACATAATAAGTGCAGCATGCTCAGTAATATGTCATTGTGACCCTTCCAGGTATTTATTATCTTTCCCAGAGATCCCAGTACTCCCCTGTAATGCCTTCATCTGCTTTTCTATACAAGAGCACAGCACCATCTTTGTTCAGACATCATCCAGGGTTACTTTCTTACTTCCTGGATTGCGATTCGGCTTAGAAATGATACAATCCTACAAATCCTGTTGCCTTTGTAGTCCATTGCTGTGTCAACACAGATCAGCCCCTGTTGCAGCCTCTCACTTTATGATTTTCTACAAAGTTACAATGTTGCTGTCTGATCACTGGGGGAGAGGAGACTGAGGAAATGGTTCCTCCAGCCTCCAGTTACTTGATGACATCATCTCATTCCAGGCAAAGTCAATGACTGGAAATCAAAGGAGGCTTTTTAAAGATAAAAGGTGGAGCTTTCCTGAAAAATGATACTGCTGTTGTAGATTGTGACCTGTCAGAAATGTATTTATACTGACCTATAAAGTCACTACTTTATTAAAGAAAGTAAATAAACGTACTCGATAGATCACTTTTAGACTTATCAATAATTCTCAACGTGTTAGTGGTGTGAAGAGACTGCCATCATGCTTGTGCGAGCTGCCCGTTATCTGTGAAGGTGCCCATACACTGCACGATTATCGTACAAGAATCGCGGGAAATCCCGCGATCGTGCGATAATCGCATAATAAAAGTGTATGGAAGGCGTGCGACCGTTTGCACGCGCACACTGAATCCTTTCAGAAGGTGTATTTGCTGTGTGTGAGTCAGCGGCGTATTTACACTTTGTGCTGCCCCAGGCAAGACAGCCCCCTGCCGCTCCTCCCACCAGGTGTTAGTAAGCCGCCGGCCACGTGCCTCGTGGTAAATACGCCCCTGGTGTGAGTCACCATCAGCAGGTCCTAAGTTTTAACTAAACCCCACTGATGATATTCCACCATCATTATTCAATGTATGTGTTACTTTTATGTCTTTATAAAACTCACAAGCTGTGTAAAAATATAGTGACAGTGAACTCAGGAGTTAAATCCTAAAAATATTGTGCATTTAATTGTAGTGAACGACAATCTCACATTTAGTTTACTCATTTGTAGTGAGATTGTAGTCCATCCTTGGAGTGATCTTGGAGCGGTGACTACTTTACAACACACACAGGGACCATGGGGAACAAAAGTAGCCACCCTCCCTCCTGATGGAATGACAGTGTCAGCACCAATTCAGAGACGATTTGAGGATCTACAGCCGAGTGATACACAAATAAGATACATTTTTGTTAATAGTTAAGATACTTGAATGTATTTTTGAGATTTAACTCCTGAGTTTAGTGTCACTTTAATCTTTACATCTCTCAAATGAGGATTTAACTGTCAGGGTAGCTGTGTGAGACACCCACCAAATCCTATGGCAGTTCCACGTGGCAATGTGATAGAATTCCGGCAGGAGGAGAACAGGGGCTTGCTAGGAAGGAGGGATGAAATATGATATAATCTTGGGACATGAGGATTCCTAAAGTCTTCAGGAGGAGTCAGAGAGGCAGCTAGAGAGAGAGCACAAAGATGACCTGGTATGCAGGGATACGTTCTGCAACATGAACCGATTCTAGGCCTCCAGAAAAAATCGGTGATATTACTGTGGCATGAGGCAAAAATCCGGCCCTCCAGCTGTGGTGAAACTACAAATCTTACCATGCATCTGTCTCTGGGAGTCATGCCTTTGGCTGCGAGACTCTTGCAATGCCTCATGGGATTTGCAGTTCCACAACAGCTGGAGGCCCGGAGTTTCCCATCCCTGGTCTTGTAGATGTAGTCTAAACTGCATCATAGTCAGAATTCAAAAAGCATCCAAAAGCTTTCTAGAAGCCCTTAAAGAACCCTTCATCTCCTGTGAATGTTCCCTGTACAGAACGCAGAGAGCTGGCTTGCTATTAGCAGACATTCAACAAACTCAGCTGTGGGTAATTTGTCATTTCTTATGGCAAAAAGACGATTACAACCAACTTTTTTCATGAACACCTTAAAAGAGAACTAAGGGCCAACCTTTTTTTACATGTCCTCTTTAGGATCACAGGAGGACATATACTATGTGCTCCTGTGAACACAAATTCAGCATATAGCAGGCAATGCCAGGAAAGATCCTGACAATATTGTTGGGATCCTCCCCGCCACCTGATTGACAGCGTGCTCTGACTCTCTGAAGCCAGAGCCAGATGTGCTGCCCTCTCCCCTGTCCGTCCCTCCAGTCAGTGCTGGAGAAATGGAGAAGGGAGTGGAGAATCCCTGTGGGGAGCGGTGACTGGCAGTCACACACTGACTCTATTGATCTGGAACTGAGCGATGACCTACCGCTGATCGCTCATTTCCCCATCCTTTCCCTGACTGACAGTCACCTCTCTCTACAAGGAAAGGATTGGAAAATGAGCGATCGGTCAGTTCCCGATCGGCGGCATGTGATCGCTCAGTTCCCAATCAATAGAGCCGACACATGACAGCTTCAGTGTCACACCTTGGCTCTAATTATGGGGAAGAGTGTATTTCACTCTCTTATAATTCTTCTTTAATTTTTTATGTAAGTCGTGATGATGTTGCGCCTAGATGTTTCATGTATTCGTTTTTTTACTAATAAATTAGAAATATAAAAACGAATACATGAATAATGACATTGCTGTGAGTCTTGTGTCAGATGAGCTTAGTCTCCTCCACCAACTGAAGAAGCAGCTAATCTTGGCAAAACATCACACAGATTCTGCCCCATCAACAGGAATAGCCCAGCAGGTGAGTATTTAAAAGCAGCTGTCATGAGCAAAACAAGGGAGCCAGCCATTGCTCAAAATGCGAGTTGCTTGGCTGACACAGGTGCTGAACCCAGATTCCGACATCACTGGCTAAGCTGATATCACAATCTCAGAGCTCAAAATGGGTATTTCCAGCCATTTATCAACATTTTGATATACAGAAATCGTTCCAATCATGGAGATGAATCGTGGCACATTGGGAGTAGTCCTGTATTCTGCACTAATGGTGCTCCTAATGGTGTAAACAAGTCCACTTGGGGTCAGTATGAATTTTTAGATGTGCTTTGGCTAAAATACACACTTTGAGAGATTCATACACAATATTTCTGTGGTTCAAGCTGTAATTAAATATTTACTTTTTCATTAGTGTGGGTCCATACTTCAAAAAAACTCCCTTTCTTCATTCTGTCCGTGTTTGTTGTGTGACACATTGTAACATGTCCAATGTTTATAAATATATCTGTTTTCTTTTATATTTATATACATTTCTTCAAACAGGGGACCAAGTCAATTAAATAGTGCTACAGGTGTATGATCACCAGACAGCTCTTTGAACAAGATCCCATGACCAGCAAAAACTGGATCTCTATATATATTGTTCATCTATATGATGCTGTACAGAGAACACTGAGCCATATACATCAGTCTCAGCACCAGAGGAGCTTACGCTCTAATGTCTCCCCACAGCCACACACGATTTAAAATTATACTGTAACATAGATCAGAAATATTAACTTTGAAATATTAGATGTGTCTGGAAATGAACAATCTCTAATAACATTTGTTCAAAAGGCCTCATGTTAATCAGTCAGCTGATCAGCATAATTGATCCATGAAGTCCTTCACGCAGGGGGATTAGGAAATGAGGTTCTTTTTACTTCAGTGATTGACATGAGACTTATAGCTGAAGGGTCTCATTGGAAAGAGACTAGAAGAAGATGAGGACTGGTGGGACATCTAGCTCTGGATGTGTGTTCAGTGATTGGGGACTACTGGGACTTGTAGTGCCTTACTAGCTGTGAACTGTTGTCCTGCTCGAGCACTGAAGAGGCTCCACAGACCAGCTCTACAGACCTCCTCCTGCCTTACCATTCCATGTGGATCCCTATTCTTCTGCAGAGTGACCTGATGCCTTAAGTGTGAGTCGTGACCCTCTTTTGTTGTATCTGGTTGCTGATACCCCTTTGCTGTGTCTTGTTGCCGTTAACCTTTGCTGTGCCTGGATTACCGCCTTGTGCATGTCTCTGGACTCTGCCTGAATTGCTGCCCTGTGTCCTGGGCTCCAACTGTACTGTGCCCTGCTGCTCTTACCCCTTTGCTGTGCCTGGATTGCGGCCCTGTGCTCTCGGACTCTACCTTTGCTGTGCCCTGCTTCTGTTACCCCTTTCCTGTGCCTGGATTACTGCTCTGTGTCCATGGAGTCTGCCCATGCTGCCCCTTTCTGTTTTAGGCCTTTGTTTTGCCCGGATTAATACTACATTTGCTGTGTCCTAATGTTGAGAACCGCTAATAAAGAACCCCTAAAAACCACTCTTGACCTCAATGTGTTTCCTGTGTCTCCCAAATCCTCCGTCACATATACATTA